>NC_140170.1:25129945-25174945 GCF_963971535.1 Notolepis coatsorum
GATTGCATATTTTCTACGAGGAAGCAGGATGCGGCTGATCCGCTCTGTCCACTCGGGAGTTTCCAGTCGGGCTTTACGATCGATACATACGGTAAATGGAACCCAATCTGTTTTTATCCACTGGAGATTGAGGATGTTGCAGATGTGTATCTACTAATATTCATGATCGGAATGGGCGCAATCAGCATATGGATCTGGTACTGCCTTAGCCTAATTCAGAGAGGCGTAGATCCTTTGGCTGTGACAATAGCCAGGATCGAAACCAACCAGGTTGAACTTTATAAGAAGCTTGATGTCTATCAATCTGAAGAACAATCAAGCTCAAAGGCCATGCTGGAGAGACTCGTTGCCTACCACTCAGATGGGCAATCGAGGTCAAAGGCCATTCTGGACATCGCGCAAGAAATTAAGGTTGTGATATATTGTGATTAAAATAAATTGGAGCAGCATTTGAGCAGCAAATTGGTCACTTCTGCCTGCTGCATCACCCCCCCCCCCCCCCCCCATCTCCGTCTGCTGCAGAAAGTGAAAGCATCAAGGTCAAGACGGGAGTAAGGGCTGTACATGCCGTGCCAGGAACGAATCCTCCCGAAGAAAAGCAGGGCTGTCTGGAGAAGATAAGATTGGTAGCGGTCCCCCCCCCATCCCAACACCCAATTCCCTCTCCCACGCAAGTGCTGGAGGGGTGCCAAAGTGACTGTCTCATCGCCAAAATTCCACCCCCTATGACGGCAATGGTAGTCATCTCCCAGCTCCTCCCGCTCCGGTCCTAGCTGACGGCAAATGTAGTCAGAGTCAAGGCCAGAATTTCTCTCCGTCCCCTCTCCCCCGACAAACCACCCCCCTCCCCTCAGGGTGCTCTGAGACACACAGACTCACGGCTAGTTTAACGTGTCTCAACAAATGCACATGTTTGTTGTGCCATTATTGCTATTCAAATGTAATAATTGTGAATGATTTTCTGTAATGAGTTGTATGTGTATGTATCAAGCATCCTTGACTTCCAGGGACAACGATGTAAATAAGTCATTGGCTTTTTCATTCCTCTCCTTGACAAAAGCAAATATGTGATGTAATGATCTGTATATTTTTTGTTGTCTAAATAAATACCTACCTACCTACCACCCACGCTATGGATAAAATATATAGGTCCGCGGAGAGGCACGCTGAGGAGGCCGTGCAAACTGCAATGGAATATGGGGCATCTCTCTCTCTCTTTACCTAATATTTTGATTCTATCCTGACATTTTTTTTGTTGGAAGGGCAGTGAGTGATGACAAAAAAAAAGAAAAAAAAAAGATTTGTTTCCTTTTTTTTCTTCAAAAATGGCACTTTTTTTATGAGGCTCAAAAAGGCAGGTGCTCAAGCACCCCTTGGGCTCTATGTGTGCACGTGCCTGTCTGTGTGTGTCTGTGTATGTGTGTGAATGTGTGCGAATGTGTATGTATGTGTGCGTGGGTGTGTGCAAACGCACGTGCATGCTTGTGACTGAACATGTGTCTGTCTGTATGTGTGCATGCGTGTGTGGGTGTGTGTGTGTGTGTGCGAGCGCATGCGCTTGTATGTGTGTGTGTGTGTGTGAGCGTGGGCGTGTGGGTGTATATCAGTGTGCCTTGGCAGGGAGCACATTTAGTTTGGAAGATAACTCCACTCCCAATCAGTGAGAATGTCAATCCAGCGATATCTCCACATTTGCATAATATCATTCTGTTTTTTTCTCTCCCAGCTCCTTGGCTGCCGAGCGGAGATTCCTGGAAAAGGTTGTGTGTGTGTGAGTGTGTGTCACTGTGAGTGTGTGTGTGTGTGTGTGTGTGTGTGTGTGTGTGTGTGTGTGTGTGTGTGTGTGTGTGTGTGTGTGTGTGTGTGTGTGTGTGTGTGTGTGTGTGTGTGTGTGTGTGTGTGTGTGTGTGTGTGTGTGTGTGTGTGTGTGTGGGGGGGGGGGGGGGGATGCTCATCATGGACTTCTATATTAAACAGATTGAGGGAGAGAGGAGAGAGTTATTGGCCGTTACTGTGTTATTTTGCGCCTGCAGTTTGAGACGGGATGAATCACGGCACATTACTGCACCTCACAGTGTTTAGAGACGATTAGAGAGACGTAACGTTGAGATCAGTGATGTCATTTATAGGACAACTTAAACTCATTACGCGACACGCTTGCCGTCGGTTGGTGTTGGTTTACATTTCGAACGATATTAAAACAGATTTTATCCTTATTTGCGGTGTGCGATTGCGATATTATATTCTTCCACACAACTGTGATTAGCCACCCAATGTAAAGTGTTAATCCTGTATTTAGCACATCATCTCACACCTAATGCATCCGAGGCTCTAAACTGTTTTGCACACATTCATTTAGTTTGACAATTATTGAGAGTAAATGAGTTTGGATATGGCCACCGGTGATGTCATCGGAGGACACTGAATCCTTGTGTTGTGTTAATTACAGCTCAATTAAATTATGTAGATGGAAAAAAAATAGCAACCCCTAATAGCTATCCCTCTATTTTTTTTTATCTCAACACAGACCAACACAACCCACCAGTAAACATGACTCAACACAGACCAACACAACCCACCAGTAAACATGACTCAACACAGACCAACACAACCCACCAGTAAACATGACTCAACACAGACCAACACAACCCACCAGTAAACATTACTCAACACAGACCAACACAACCCACCAGTAAACATGACAACACAGAAAAAACACAACCCACCAGTAAACATGACTCAACACAGACCAACACAACCCACCAGTAAACATGACTCAACACACACCAAAACAACCCACCAGTAAACATGACTCAACACAGACCAACACAACCCACCAGTAAACATGACAACACAGAAAAAACACAACCCACCAGTAAACATGACTCAACACAGACCAACACAACCCACCAGTAAACATGACTCAACACAGACCAACACAACCCACCAGTAAACACGACTCAACACAGATCAACACAACCCACCAGTAAACATGACTCAACACAGACCAACACAACCCACCAGTAAACATGACTCAACACAGACCAACACAACCCACCAGTAAACATGACTCAACACACACCAAAACAACCCACCAGTAAACATGACTCAACACAGACCAACACAACCCACCAGTAAACATGACTCAACACAGACCAACACAACCCACCAGTAAACATGACTCAACACAGACCAACACAACCCACCAGTAAACATGACTCAACACAGACCGACACAACCCACCAGTAAACATGACTCAACACAGACCAACACAAGCCACCAGTAAACATGACTCAACACACACCAACACAACCCACCAGTAAACATGACTCAACACACACCAACACAACCCACCAGTAAACATGACTCAACACACACCAACACAACCCACCAGTAAACATGACTCAACACACACCAACACAACCCACCAGTAAACATGACTCAACACAGACCAACACAACCCACCAGTAAACATGACTCAACACAGACCAACACAACCCACCAGTAAACATGACTCAACACAGACCAACAGAACCCACCAGTAAACATGACTCAACACAGACCAACACAACCCACCAGTAAACATGACTCAACACAGACCAACACAACCCACCAGTAAACATGACTCAACACACACCAACACAACCCACCAGTAAACATGACTCAACACAGACCAACACAACCCACCAGTAAACATGACTCAACACAGACCAACACAACCCACCAGTAAACATGACTCAACACAGACCAACACAACCCACCAGTAAACATGACTCAACACAGACCAACATAACCCACCAGTAAACATGACTCAACACACACCAACACAACCCACCAGTAAACATGACTCACCAAAGACCAACACAACCCACCAGTAAACACGACTCAACACAGACCAACACAACCCACCAGTAAACATGACTCAACACAGACCAACACAACCCACCAGTAAACATGACTCAACACACACCAACACAACCCACCAGTAAACATGACTCAACACAGACCAACACAACCCACCAGTAAACATGACTCAACACAGACCAACACAACCCACCAGTAAACATGACTCAACACACACCAACACAACCCACCAGTAAACATGACTCAACACACACCAACACAACCCACCAGTAAACATGACTCACCAAAGACCAACACAACCCACCAGTAAACACGACTCAACACAGACCAACACAACCCACCAGTAAACATGACTCAACACAGACCAACACAACCCACCAGTAAACATGACTCAACACAGACCAACACAACCCACCAGTAAACATGACTCAACACAGACCAACACAACCCACCAGTAAACATGACTCAACAAAGACCAACACAACCCACCAGTAAACACGACTCAACACAGACCAACACAACCCACCAGTAAACATGACTCAACACACACCAACACAACCCACCAGTAAACATGACTCAACACACACCAACACAACCCACCAGTAAACATGACTCAACACAGACCAACACAACCCACCAGTAAACATGCCTCAACACAGACCAACACAACCCACCAGTAAACATGACTCAACACAGACCAACACAACCCACCAGTAAACATGACTCAACACAGACCAACACAACCCACCAGTAAACATGACTCAACACAGACCAACACAACCCACCAGTAAACATGACTCAACACAGACCGACACAACCCACCAGTAAACATGACTCAACACAGACCAACACAAGCCACCAGTAAACATGACTCAACACACACCAACACAACCCACCAGTAAACATGACTCAACACACACCAACACAACCCACCAGTAAACATGACTCAACACACACCAACACAACCCACCAGTAAACATGACTCAACAAAGACCAACACAACCCACCAGTAAACACGACTCAACACAGACCAACACAACCCACCAGTAAACATGACTCAACACAGACCAACACAACCCACCAGTAAACATGACTCAACACACACCAACACAACCCACCAGTAAACATGACTCAACACAGACCAACACAACCCACCAGTAAACACGACTCAACACAGACCAACACAACCCACCAGTAAACATGACTCAACACAGACCAACACAACCCACCAGTAAACATGACTCAACACAGACCAACACAAGCCACCAGTAAACATGACTCAACACAGACCAACACAACCCACCAGTAAACATGACTCAACACAGACCAACACAACCCACCAGTAAACATGCCTCAACACACACCAACACAACCCACCAGTAAACATGACTCAACACAGACCAACACAACCCACCAGTAAACATGACTCAACACAGACCAACACAACCCACCAGTAAACATGACTCAACACAGACCAACACAACCCACCAGTAAACATGACTCAACACAGACCAACACAACCCACCAGTAAACATGACTCAACACAGACCAACACAACCCACCAGTAAACATGACTCAACACAGACCAACACAACCCACCAGTAAACATGACTCAACACAGACCAACACAACCCACCAGTAAACATGACTCAACACAGACCAACACAACCCACCAGTAAACATGACTCAACACAGACCAACACAACCCACCAGTAAACATGACTCAACACAGACCGACACAACCCACCAGTAAACATGACTCAACACAGACCAACACAACCCACCAGTAAACATGACTCAACACAGACCAACACAACCCACCAGTAAACATGACTCAACACAGACCAACACAACCCACCAGTAAACATGACTCAACACAGACCGACACAACCCACCAGTAAACATGACTCAACACAGACCGACACAACCCACCAGTAAACATGACTCAACACAGACCAACACAACCCATCAGTAAACATGACTCAACACAGACCAACACAACCCACCAGTAAACATGACTCAACACAGACCGACACAACCCACCAGTAAACAGGACCAGGTGTTTATATACCTTAGTCACATTAAAGTTTCTTATCTTATGCTGGCTGTTGTAAACAGATACGGTCTCAACGACAACTCACGGACAGAAAGAACAGAGTAGCTCGAACACTACGGAATATTAATGTGTAAACCCCGGCGTCTCGAGGGATCCAGCTGTTCTAAAGGAACACAAACTAAAGGTGTGGACTATCGTGGAGCTTCATTATACAACATGTTCCCATTTGACCACCTTTCTAGGCCATACAGAAACGTTACCTTCCGTTTCATTAACCCATGTGTAACTGCAAGGACTATATAGTGTGTTTCTAGTCTGACCACTCACAGACGAAGTGCTTTACAACTTGTGCCTCGCACGTTAAAGGTGCTGTAAGTGGTATTTATTTGTTGAAATAAGTTATCTACGTGTTAAAATAGTAGCTCTACATTCCGACTACTCGGATTGGATAAAGTGGGAAAGGATATGAGAAAATATATTTTGTTTTTACCAAAGAGTGGGGGGGACTGGGAGACCCATGTTTCGGACCACCCACACACACACCCACACCCACACCCACACCCCACCCACACACACACACACACACACACACACACACACACACACACACACACACACACACACACACACACACACACACACACACACACACACACACACAGACACACGCACGCACCCCTCATCGGGAGCAGGGCGATGGTTAAGCGCCTTGCTCAAGGACACTTGGAGACGCTGCCGGGAGGAGCCGGCGTTTAACCGGTAACCTTCAGATTGCCAGACGAGCGCTCGGCCGCATCAGAGAGATGCCTGCAGGTCGTGGTGGGGTACTGCGTGCCGTATGTATCTACCTGACAAGGACGTTGCATAGTAAAATATACTGCATCACATAAGAGCCAAAGACTAATTCTCATATGTCCCTGGGGGGAATATTGTATTTTCCATTGCCTATGACATTTTTGTATAATTTTGCAACAAGCCAAGTCTCCCATCTGGAAGAATAAAGCCGTGTGAAGCTGCAGGAGTCGCTGTCTGAGTGAGTTGACTCGCCCAGCAGGAATAGAGCAGAGCTCTGCGTCACTTCTCAACCCTGTGCAACAGAGGTGTTCCAGCAGCTTTAAAGGTGCTATAGATAACATTTGAAACAATTAAATATGATTTGATTTGATTTAATGTTTTTTTTATTTGTGTGTCTTATACAGGTGTATGCCCAGCCCATATGGGCTTACAAGACACATAAACAATAAGTATATAATAGTATACTTGACAAATTACTTGACAAATTATGACATATGGACCAAGATGGCCACAAAAAAAAAGAAAATACAATCAAACGTAATATAACACAAGCTGTAAGCAATGTATGTAAACAAAGAAACAAGATGAATTCGCCCCCCCGCGTTTTTTTTTCTTTTTTTTCGTAGCCGCATTTTGCGGAGACGCTCTCTGATTGGCCACTTCATGTGACATGTGCGCCCAATCGTGTGACGCCTGTTTCTACACCGGTTAAGCTTAGGCCCTCTTTCGAAGTTGGTTACGGTTAGAGTTTGTCTTAGAGCAGGGCGATAGAACACCAGCCCTGATTCCAAACTCTAACCTTAACCAACTTCGAAAGAGTCGCCTAAGCTTAACCAGTGATAAACTAGGCGTTAGGTAGTTTGCAGGCTGTTAGACCCGGAAATGGGCAAAGACACAGTTCATCACGCGATTGGGCAAACATGTCAGTGGTCAATCAGAGAGCGTCAGTCAGTGGCCAATCAGAGAGCGTCTCCGCAAGTGTGAAACGACGCACCTGATTGGATCAATATGCTGGTGCTCTAGGGCGACATCTAATCGCTGAATGTTATCTATAGCGCCTTTACCCTCTTAACTCATTCAGCACCAAAAACGAGATTTCTCGCATTTGAAATCCAAGTGCAGAAACTAGATATCTTGTTGTTAGTTCCCTAAAAAAAAAAAAAAAAAAAAAAAAAAAACATTTTCTCATACTAAGCACTCGGGCGGGCCTTGTGAGTGTGGATTGGACCTGCAATGACGATTGGATCCCGCCAGGCGGCAGTATCACCCACCTCATGAACATGCATGGGCACCAGCTTAGTGTGGGCCGCCCCACAGCACCCAGAGCACGAGGGATTCTACTAGTAGGGAGCGAGCAGCACTGAGCAGGACAGCCAACTACAGTAACAATGGTGATCGCCTAGAGCGAACTATTGGATATTATGAAGAAGACAAAATTGATTATATGGATGATGATTATGGACGATAAGGTGCGTTTCGACCAGACTATGTTGGACTCAGCACTTCTGGTAAATCATAAAAATACTATAGTCAACCCGGCCGATGAGGAAACCTATCTATCGGCTCCGTCTATAGTCTGGCCCGAGCAGACTATAGACCAGACCTGGGCATTGTACGGCCCGCGGGCCGGATACGGCCCGCGGGATGATTCTGACCGGCCCGCGAAAGATTACATGGTAATACATTTTTATTTTTATTTTTTTTCATGTCAACGTTCACACGCACAATATACGCTTAGGAGACATGCTCAGAAGATGTTGGTTCTTTTTGGATCCACCTACATATGTGAACAGACATTCTCAGTCATGACGTTTACCAAGTCCAGGTACAGATCCTCTCTCACTGATGAACATCTGGCAGCTGTGCTTCGCATCTCCACCCCAGACATGCAACCTGATTTGATGGACTTGTTAAAGCTCAACAGAGACTGGATTTCTCACACTGAATGAAAAAAAAAAGAATTGAACACTAAAATGTGGAAATATAACAAGTGAAATGGGACACTTGATATTTTTTTTTCTTTTTTTTTTGCACAGTTCTGAAAACATTAAATGTTTAATATAGGCATGTAAAGTAAAAAAGGCTACAAAACTGGGACACTTTTCTTTACACAGTTCAGTGACATGTCTTGTTTATTTTTGCTATAAGATGATGTGATGTCTTTAGAAAGCTAAGAACATCCTTGTTTCAATAGTATATGAAACTCAAAATTCCCTTTGTTATTAATGTTTCACATTTTGTTTATCATTTTGGAAATAAATTCTATTTGAATAAATGATATTTTTGAAAGCTAACCTCACCTTTTAATTGCCAAATAATAACATACACTCTTACCAGGGGTCAAAACAATGCCATTTACTGCTTTTTATATAGAAATAAAATGTATATTATGCATAATTGAGTTTGGAATTTTGGCCCGGCCCCCTAACATATTTTCAGTTGCTCATTCGGCCCCCTGAGAAAAATAATTGCCCACCCCTGCTATAGACGGAGAAGACAACAGATGAGGGCCACCTAACGGTATATGTATTAGGGCTGACCCCTGACTAATCGGTCGAAAGGAGCCGTAGCTTTCAGTGGCCAGTAGTTATTATTACATCATCATTATGAATAAATAGTTCTCAGAATCTCCAATGTGAGTTCCTATACCAGGGGTCTATTAGGGAGCATAGCCAGGGTATCTTTGCAGTAGATGGCTTCAGTAACCATGACAACAGGAGATTAATTGGTGTCACAACTCAGAATGTTTCGTTTAATTGAACGCCGCAGAGCAGTAATTTGTTTCTACTTCAGAAGAACAATATTTAGCCTTGGTCCTCAGAATAGAATGGAAGTGAATGATGATGAATGGTGGTGTCGACAGCAGACGTCAGCGACGGTAGTGGTCGCTAGGTTACCAGTAGATGACTTTAAATAGAGGTAACACTGCTTCATTTTGACACGCTTACATTTACATCTAGCTGACGCTATTATCCAAAAATGACTTAAAAGTCAGCAGGAAGAGTAAAACTCCGGCAACTAAGTACGATTGTTCGTCAAACAGTGTTGAACTTGAGTGCTACAGTCTTTTTTATTTATATATTTTTTTCTCCCATCCCAATTTAGCCGTGCCAATTCTCCCCTCCCCTGTCTTGATAGTTGCTTGCATGTGCCCCCCACTGGCCGGTCGTAGGGAGGATAGAAGCCCATCGCATGTCCCCTCCGATACACGAGGAGGCAGCCTGTCGCAACTTTTCACCTGCCAGCGCGGACTCTCATTTAGCGAGGAGTAACGTGTGGGAGACTCACACTGCCCCCGCCATTTTCCTGTCTCTGCTGTGCAGGCGTCCCCCAACCGACCTGTAGGAGTCGCTGTTTACAACGTCCAGATTACCACCCGTCGACCTTTCACCCGCTGACTTTGCCAATTGAGTTAGTATTACGGCCGGCCCAAGCCGGAGGCAACGCCGACAGCCGGATTCGATACCGATGTCTCATGCGTTGGTGACGAGCGCTTAGACCGCTGCACCACCCAGCCGCCCGAGTGCTACAGTCTTGAGTGCACAACAGTCCAGACATATTAGCATAGTAGGTTTATAATGTAGGCACGGTAGATTACTAGTGTAATCTAAAAAACTGTAAACGAGTAGCAAAGTGCATAATAGTGAAAGACAGTATGAAGGTTAGTCGGTTTTTTGGTTTGTTTCAGATAATTGTTACTACTAGAGTGAAATATCCCTTTAAGTTAAATGGTGCAAAGGATTAACCCTTTCACTGCCACACGACAGCCGGTAAACCCTTTCACTGTGGCAATACAGAAGGTTAGCCCCTTTGCTATCACACAACCGACGGCGATGCTCCATCATTAGCATCAGTAGCTCTGCGGATGCGGAGCTAATGATGCTAATGATGGAGCATCGCCGTCGGTTGTGTGATAGTAAAGGGTTAACCTTCTGTTGTGTGGCAGTGAAAGGGTTAAGGAGGATTTGTGTAAAAGCACCAGTTGTCTCAGTGCTGTTAGAACACAATGGTGGTTGACAAGACGTCTTATATCTTTCATGTATATCGTTGTATCTGATGTATATCTTTGATCCATATTTACCGGGTACAAGGAACAAACAGCAGAGCATTCAGCTGGTTCACGTTTGAGCTGAATGATGTGTTTGAAAATAGAACAAAATAAGTGTTTTGTGTAAGCCCTGTATCTTATTTAAACAGATGATACACATGATGTTGTTTATGCTTCGTTAGTGTAGTGTATTTGAACACTACTTTATGAATTAGCCCTCGATGAAAGTTACATCAGATTCTTATTAAGATAAGACCGTTATTGTCCCTAAGGAAAAATACATTTGTTGTCACAGTACAATATAGCAACAGGCTACATAAGGAAGACATGTAAATATATAAAAAAAGAAAAAAAAGTAAGTAACATACAAAATAATGTAAATATTAATATAAACAGCTTCGCTGGACCTCTACAGGTATACAACATAACAGTATGTACAGGGTTATGTATATTATGTTATGAAATAGTGTTATGATGTGAATAGAAGACTGAATGTATTCAGGTTGGTACAAAAATACAAGTGATATGTAGATGAGCGAGGCTTCAGACATGTAACAACTATAATACTGAATAAGTTACGTTTGTGTGCAAAAGTAAGTGCGTGCGTGTGTGCGTGTGTGTGCGTGCGTGCGTGCGTGCGTGTGTGCGTGTGTGCGTGTGTGCGTGTGTGCGTGTGTGTGTGTGTGTGTGTGTGTGTGTGTGTGTGTGTGTGTGTGTGTGTGTGTGTGTGTGTGTGTGTGTGTGTGTGTGTGTGTTGGTGCGTGTGACTGATTAATTCCAGGCTGCAGCCTAGCATCCCAGCTGGCTCAGGTCAGCTGAGCAGCTGTGTGTGTTATTGTAGAGACTAGAGAGGTACAGTATAGCAGGTGGTACAAAGGGACGCCTGAATCGGTTAATGGTTCACCTATTAAAGGTTTTTTAAAGGAACACGTCGACATTTTGGGAAATTAGCTTACCGTCTTCTCCAGAGAGAGACAAGAAGATAGATACCAGTTTCTTCTCTGTGTTCAGTAGAAAGCTATCTGGCTGCACGTTAGCCTAGCTTAGCACAATGCATGGAAGCAGACATGACTGGTTAGCCTAGGCATTGTCCAACTTACACCTCTCCCGAAGTCTAACCGGCCAGGTCCGATTACATTCATTGTTCAAGTTTCAAGTTTCTTTATTAGTTGTCATACAAAAATAAATACAGAATACTTTTACTTTTCTATGAAATGTTTTTTCCTGCTCTGCTCCTGAGAGTGTGCTAGATACAAATAAAAAAGATAATAAAAAAGATAAGTCAAGTGCGTAACAAGTGTAAACAAAAGTGTTCAATATACATATATACAATACAGAGTAGAACAAATGTAGTTACAATACAATATAAAGTACAATGTGGAAATGGGATGAGGTACAACTTAGGTAAGGTGCAATGAGGTATGAGTTGTAGTGCAAATCTCTTTACCAATAAATATAAAGTCTGTTAAAGTCTAAAGTGGGTGCTACAGTGAGTTGTTTATTTAAGTGAGTGTGTACGTGTGGATGTGTGTGCTGTGAGTGCATTTGATGGCTTGTTTCACGGTGTTATTGTCATTGAGCATCCTGATGGCCTGAGTTGATGGCTTGTGCTAAGCTAGGCTAACATGCAGCCAGATAGCTTTCTCTACTGAACGCACATCACTGTCTGTAAGACAAGAGCCGTTTGGGCACCAACCAGGTGCACTTACAAGCTAGCTAGCAGACGTCTACAACCACAACAAAACCAGAGAGATTTTACAAGGACCCGCCCAGCAAATATCAACTCAATGTCAGAGAAATGCACAGGCAGTCAGCAAGAGAAACTCACTGCAGAACTTTCACTCACAGCAGTTGCTTGAAGTCGATGTCGTGACACCTGTCTTTCAGCCTGGGTCTAAAACGCTGACGCTGCTCTCCTCCATCTCACACCACCGGTCCGTGTCGGTTCTGACTCTCCCCCTCGGCCCCCAGGCTGTTCTGCCTTGGCCTCCTTTCTTGCCAGGTCAGCTTCCAAAACCTGTAGTTCCGCCTCTGTATATTCTGGTTAAAAAAGATAAGGTTTTGGATCTCGGTTTGTCCAGAAGTAATCATCATCCTCTGAGGATTCCTCCCTTACACAGTCGGCCATGATTAGCAGCAGTCAGGTTAGTCTTGTCGCTAGCTGATTGATTGATTGACTGATTTTATTGTGGATTAGAGACATCATCCAAGGGATAAAAACATGATAAAATGCCAGCACTTATTTCCATCATGGTCCCCATCATGGTACTAGTCAGATTGGTTTCATTGACGGAAGTTACAACGGGGCTTTTGAGGTGATGCGTGAAATCACTGCGCCCAGGCAGCAGTGGTTCGGCAAAAAATAGTTCAGAGTATATATCTGCTTAGAAAACGGAAAGGTCTAATAAAAAAAAAAAAATCACGTGTTAACTACACAGGTCACAACATGTTTACAGGAACCATTTGGAGTTGTATTTCGAGTGTATTTTGTGACTGTTGGGAACTAGACTAGTTGGGCAGCCCTACTTCCAGTTAATGACGCTAAGCTAGGCTAACAGTGCAGCTGTTCCCTAAGCCTAATGCATGCACAGAGAAGAAAAGGGTATGTATCTGCTTGTCTAACTCCAAGCTGGCAAATACAGTACGTTAATTTCCCAAAAAGTTTGTGTATTCCTTTAACATAACCTTTAATCAGAGCAGCATAACTGGACCACATACAGTACCACTTTAACAAAACCTGTAGAGGTCAATGGATCGAGGATTGAACGCTCCCAAGCACTGGGAGTACACAGATATCATGCAGAATGCGTACTTTTACTTTAGAGGTGTACTGGTCTGGGATCAGAACATCCTCTGATGCACCGTGGCTCCGCAATATACCTCAGCCCACAAGCCTGTTATTGTCTGTGGATTCACCGGGCAGGTGATCGACAGCTGAACCTTCCAGTGTGAATGGCACTAATTGATGTACTAATGCTTTTGAAAAGCATAGGCGCACGCATTTCACAGTGGTCGGTCATATAGGGTCAAAAACAACAAATTACATGCAGTGTTTTCAATCACAACAAGAAGGAAATAATGTTGTTAGAATCAAATACATTCCTGCTTACATCACAAATGTGGAGACGTGCTCTGCCTAATCGTGAGTTATAATTATTACATGTTTAAATGTATAACATCTAGACTAGAGCACCGTTGTACCATCTTTCCCAGTGGTGGATTTATTTTTTGTAGTACTGTACTTAATTACAATTTCAAACGATTTGTACTTTACGTGAGTATTTTCATCTTAGGGAACTTGAATACTATGGTGCCTTTTTGAAAGGAAATATTGTACTTTTTACTCCACTACATTTATCTGAACCCATCAGTTAATTATTACATTGAACATGGCAAAAATGTATGAAGATTATATACTGTCACATTATCATCATCATCTTCATTTTACGTCCTTTTTTCCCACTACAGTGAGGTTGGACATTTGAAGCCTGTTAACTTCAAGAGGACGTAATCAGAGCAGCATAACTGGACCACACACCACTTTAACATAACCTTTAATCAGAGCAGCATAACTGGACCACATACCACTTTAACATAACCTTTAATCAGAGCAGCATAACTGGACCACATACCACTTTAACATGACCTTTAATCAGAGCAGCATAACTGGACCACATACCACTTTAACATAACCTTTAATCAGAGCAGCATAACTGGACCACATACCACTTTAACACAACCTTTAATCAGAGCAGCATAACTGGACCACATACCACTTTAACACAACCTTTAATCAGAGCAGCACAACTGGACCACATACCACTTTAACATAACCTTTAATCAGAGCAGCATAACTGGACCACATACCACTTTAACATCACCTTTAATCAGATCCACATAACTGGACCACATACCACTTTAACATAACCTTTAATCAGAGCAGCATAACTGGACCACATACCACTTTAACATCACCTTTAATCAGAGCAGCATAACTGGACCACATACCACTTTAACACAACCTTTAATCAGAGCAGCATAACTGGACCACATACCATTTTAACACAACCTTTAATCAGAGCAGCATAACTGGACCACATACCACTTTAACATGACCTTTAATCAGAGCAGCATAACTGGACCACATACCACTTTAACATAACCTTTAATCAGAGCAGCATAACTGGACCACATACCACTTTAACACAACCTTTAATCAGAGCAGCATAACTGGACCACATACCACTTTAACACAACCTTTAATCAGAGCAGCATAACTGGACCACATAACACTTTAACACAACCTTTAATCAGAGCAGCATAACTGGACCACATACCACTTTAACATAACCTTTAATCAGAGCAGCATAACTGGACCACATACCACTTTAACACAACATTTAAGTACATTCAATAGCAAATATTTGTCTACTTTTACTTAAGTAGAATTTGAATGGAGCTCTTTTACGTTGACCAGAGTACTCATTTATCTGGGTATTTCTACTTTTACTTAAGTAAAGGTCTTTCCTTTTGAACAGGACCGGTGATGTTGAAGTGAATGGGTCCAGACCTGTCTAGATGCTCCTTGGTGAGGAGAACCATGATTAATACGCTCCACTCAGGAACATCCCAGAATAACCTGATAGTTTGAACTCACAAAGAGGCCTTTTAACGCACAGCAGATGCCAAGCCAATGAACACTCGTCTTTCAGCATGTAACCGTTGTCAGGGCTTCCTCTCACAGCGAAGCCTGGAAAAGCTATTTTTATGTTGTCAATACACTTTTGAATTGATATCACTTTACCATGTTGTTTTGAATCGATATCACTCTATCATGTTATTTTTTATTTATATCAATCTGTATCATGTTCTTTTGAATTGATGGCAATCTGTATCATGATATTTTGGATACAGTATTAACAACGTGTTCATTCATGGCAGCTGGGCGGCGTAGCGGACTAAGCGCTCGTCACCAACGTGAGATACACCGGTATCGAATCCGGCTGTCAGCGTTGCCTCCGGCCAGGCGTCATACTGGCTCAATTGGCAGAGTCAGCGGGAGGGAAGCCGGTGGGGTGGTATTCTGGTCGTTATAAAACAGCGACTCCTACAGGTCGGTCAGGGCGCCTGCACAGCGAGGGAGGGAGATGGTGAGGGTAGTGTGACCTCCCACGCGTTACACCTCGCCAATGAGAGTCCGCGCTGGCAGGTGAAAAGAGGCTGCTGGCTGTCTCCTATGTATCAGAGGAAGCATCTGATAGACTACAGCACTCCCTAGACCGACCAGTGGGGGGCACACGCGAGCAACGACCAGGAAGGGGAGGGAGGAATTGGCATAACGACTAAATTGGGATGGGAGAAAAAACACAGAAAAACAGGAGGAGAAAAAGTGGATAGAAAAAATGCATTCATTCATTCATTAATTCATAGAGCATACAGCTGATAATGGATACAACTTGTTCATTCATAGTGTATTGTCAATCGATTGATAGAACGCGTAGCGCAAGTCACTTGTGATAACGTATGAATGCATGTTGTCTATTTTATGTCTATTTTATTCTCATTTACATTTACATTTACATTTAGTCATTTAGCTGACGCTTTTATCCAAAGCGACTTACAAGTTCTGTGCGACAAGACAGCAAGAAGGGTATAACTCTATCAGCTGAGTAACAATGTTCATCAAAGTGTTGCGTGTTACAGTGTAGGTTAGTTTATTAGGACAAGTGCATGACAGTAAGGTTAGTCGGGGTTAGATTTTATTTTATCATTTCAGATAATGATTGAAGAAGTGCGTCTTTAGTCGACGGCGAAAGATTAGACAGGATTCGGCTGTCCTAACTGGGGTGGGTAGTTCATTCCACCATTGTGGGGCAAGGACTGAGAATAGGCGGCTTCTCTTTGATGACCCTCCGGGAGCTTGGATAGGAGTAGATCTGACTTCATGCATTGCTTTTATTTTGACAGCGTTATGCTCATGGTATGCCTGTGTCTATTGTATGTCCATTATGACCACATCACTGCTGTGAAGCACGTTGGGATGCCATTCCTGTATGACAGGTGCTTTATTATTATTATTACTATTGTTATTATTATCATAATAAATAGCTCCAATTGGACAGACCATCAGACAACCTCACGTCTCCTCCAGAATAACTCTGTATTCTGCAGAGGCCGTGTTGTCGGCTTAAAAGGTGAAGAAGATATAGGCCTTCTGTTCCCGGCAGCCTTTTTAAATCCTGTATGACTTGTGCCATATGCCCTTTAAATCTCCAGCAATGGTGTAGCGCGCTTCCTAAATATTAACTAGCACAGGTTCGCTCCATACCATCTGGCCAGGGAACCACCGACTGCTCTCGGAGTCACACGGCCGCGGACACGGAGGTTGTCCCCCCACAGGCATAGCTTTTGCTGCTGGTCTTAACATTCTTCAACCAAACAAGTCTATCGAAAATACTGAAATTGATTTGGTCAGTGCGTTAAACACATGTTAAAAGATAATATAAGATCCGATGAGACGAGGGTCGATCTGATCGAAACGAGACTTAATTATTTTGCTATATCTGTTATCAGCCATCTGCTTGACTATAGACTTCTGGGGGTTCGGTTTAAATAATGTTTGACAAGATGATTGAACATTTTCGAGGGACGCTCTCATTGGCTGACAGACCTCCCTATAACCCCACACCCGCCCCAATTATAACTAAGAGGGCCTTGATAAATAATAATAATAATAATAATAATAATAATAATAATAATAATAATAATAATAATAATAATAATAATAATAATAATAATAATAATAATAATAATAATAATAATAATAATAATAATAATAATAATAATAATAATAATAATAATAATAATAATAATAATAATAATAATAATAATAATAATAATAATAATAATAATAATAATAATAATAATAATAATAATAATAATAATAATAATAATAATAATAATAATAATAATATTATTAATAATAATAATAATAATAATAATAATAATAATAATAATAATAATAATAATAATAATAATAATAATAATAATAATAATAATAATAATAATAATAATAATAATAATAATAATAATAATAATAATAATAATAATAATAATAATAAGCAGTCATACTGAGATTTATTTTGTAATATTACAAATACAATTGTGATTGGTGGGTTGAAGTGGCTGATCTGCCTAATGGGCAGAGTGGCGCTGATCAACGACACCTGCCATTATTCAGTCAGCTATAATATCAGTGTCTCTCCAGCAGGGGGCGATGCTTCATGTGTTCGTGAAGGTGTGTAACCTGTTTTAGCCGAGTGGTAAAAGATTATTGAGGGCCAGGGCAAAAACGTGCCTGTTCAGAAATCTAATTGATTCAGTTTCAACGTGGGTCTGTCGTGAACAAGTTTCCACTGAAAGAGGTTTAAGCTACAGCTGAACAATGTGATATTCACAAGAGATTATTCCTGACTAGAGATATGAATAGCAGTTTTGGGGGGGGGGGGGGGGGGGTACAGGTATGGGCAGGGTAATAGTAGAAACACATGAATGTAGTCAATACAATTAGATCTGAATATATATAATGAGGAAAAAATAAACAGTGTAAACAATATAATTAATTAACTGTGAATATAAAAACATGAGAAAAATAAACAGTGTAAACAAAGATCTTGAGACATCTGGATATTTGCATTTTATCGGTGTTCTCTCTCTCTCCCTCTCTCTCTCTCTCTCTCTCTCTCTCTCTCTCTCTCTCTCTCTCTCTCTCTCTCTCTCTCTCTCTCGCTCTCTCTCTCTCTCTCTCTCTCTCTCTTCTCTCTCTCCTCTCTCTCTCTCTCTCTCTCTGCACAACACATTTAATTTTTAATGAGAGCTATTCTAGATACAGTAATTCAAAGGTTTTATGTACTAGAGATATGAATCTACAACTGTTGGACATCTGCATATCTCCCTGTTCACATACCTGTATACGGTATATCTATATCTGTATATCCCATACACCTCTATACTTTCCACAAGCAACTTGTCCTTCCGCGTTCCCGTTTTGCGCTCTGATTGGCCACGCACTACTACTACTACTACTACTACTACTACTACTACTACTACTACTACTACTACTACTACTACTACTACTACTACTACTACTACTACTACTACTACTACTACTACTACTACTACTACTACCATAGCCGCCTACGTAATGGAGCAGGCGAAGCGGGTGCTCTACCAGTATTGAACTTGGGGGAGCAAACTTGTCTCTTTGCTCCCTCACTTTTTGATCATATGATATATCCCCCCCCCCAATATATAAATATTATCTAACGATAACTATGTAATTTCAATCAAATTAATAATACGCAATGACACTTAATAGCAAGTTTTTAAGTTTCCAAAGATTGCGACACCCCCCTGCCCGATATGGTTTGATCCAGCCCCCAGCAGACAGAGCGACGCGCACTCCAGTCTCACAGCGCTGCAGGCAGCCTCCAGGTGTAAACTGGTACGCAGGCAGCGTGAACACTTTGTCACAACAGCAGGATCTTCCACTAAGTAAGTTCAGTTGTTCGAACAAACTATTATGTTAGACATCATCTTTACTATTGAGTGGTATAACTTCTACCACGCAATACAATAAAATTGTTTCACGGTCCGAAATGCCATCTGGTCATACCAATAATAATAATAATAATAACAAAGTTTCCCTCTGGTTGGCGTTAGCTTTAGTGCTAGCCGCTAGCTAACGTTGTCATATATCTAGATATGTGGTGTCGTCAGCTGGATAACGTTGACTTCGTTTGCAAGTTTTAACGTTCGCTATGGCAGACGAGCAGGGCCGGATTTACGACGGCCGCGGCCCGTGGGCCTTTAGTGACGAGGGCCCCCCCCCAATTTTTTTTTTTTTTTTTATTATAATAATAATGCAATAAAAGTCTGAAAATGTAGGGATTATGTCCATGAGTGTCATTTTTAGAAATTAAGGCCTGCCTCTTATATAAGCCTCTCTAATAAAGGCCTGGTGCTCTTTGCAGCTGAGGTAAATAGAAGACCCATCCTATATTTGAGGATTTACGGTAAATCAAGATGTTCAATTATCTTAAGGTACAATACCTGAAATGAAAATGTGTGTGTGTAGCCTAATAGCTCAAAGACTTAAAGGGCGGGCTCCACAAATAATGGATTGCACGGTGTTAATTGCACCCTTACTTACAATTCATTATGAATTGTAAATGGGGGACCCTGATGTAAACAAAACAAAAGTCTTTTTCTGGTCTGCATCCCCTTAACAATTGTGTGTATTGAGCCGTACTATATTGTACCCATTCTGCAATATGTTAATTCCATTTTTTAATATTATTATTATTATAGTAATTGGCTATCATACTGCAATATAAACTGAGTTTTATAGTGAAAAGAGCAGCTTTATTAGTCAAGATTGAAGGCTCTATATTGCAGGAAATTGCACATACAGGTTCATTAAATGAAAAAAATATCTGCCGTGGAGGGGCTCCAAACCACCCCTTGCATGTCAAAAAATATATATATATATATATATATAAATATAAAAAAAAAAAAAAAAAAAAAAAAAAAATTGCACCCCCACTTTCAACTATAACTAGGCGGCCATGATACTACTACTACCACTACCACTACCACTACCACTACTACTACTACTACTACTACTACTACTACTACTACTACTACTACTACTACTACTACTACTACTACTACTACTACTACTACTACTACTACTACTACTACTACTACTACAACTACTACTACTACTACTACCATAGTATTTATACCTGTATCAATGTACATACATCAGTTTAGCATATATTACTAAGTAGCTTGTTATATATATATATATATATATATCACATTTAATAACGTGTACATTGTATATTGTTGATGCACGTTAATGTTACATTTGCACTTTAGTTTAGTTTATTTATTTAGCACATTATTAAAAAAAAAACAGTGCTAGGACGGAAGGAAGCCCAAAGGCCTTGTACAAAGTTCCACTCCCATCTCATTGTCCATAAACAATATGAACGAAATACATGTGTAGCATGGTCTACATTAAACTACAAAACAGGAACAGAGACATAAGGCAGACACTATAGCGAAAACATGGAAGATTGACACGAGTCCGTAATAAGAAATTATTTTAGTACAAGAGGGCAACGGAGAGGAGAATAACGTATTAACTTTGGTGGGATCTTATTTTCATTGTTTAGCAAGTCAACTGTGTTATCTAGATATTATTATAATACTACTACCACTAATAATAATAATAATAATAATCAATAGACCAAGATGGCGCCGCTATGCCCGGTCGCCTGTCTGTAAGCTCCGTCGAGATTGTGCTTACTTTTGTTAATATTTATAGTTTTAAGAGTTTTGTCTGTAGCAACAGTAGGTGCATTTAATGTGTATGACCGTCAGTCACTTATAGACATCGGATTACGGGAAACTTACCGATTGGATTACTCCCTGGATCAGCTTTCCGAACCGCAGCAATGGCCTGTGGAGATTCTCAGAACAATGGGACCAGATCCTGACCCCAGGAACAAAGGAACCACCAGACGGCGTGGGAAGAGAGCTGGGATCCGTAACAGGCTGAGATCCAGACGACACCGAACGCCACTACCCAGTATATTGCTAGCCAATGTACAATCAATTGACAATAAACTGGACGACATCCGAGCAAGGATTCAATACCAAAGAGACGTTAGAGACTGTAACGTTCTCTGCTTCACCGAGACGTGGTTGACGCCGGACGTCCCAGACCACGCCATACAACCGGCCGATCACTACTTCACCCACCGCAAGGACAGATCAGCAGAGTCCGGCAAACAACGTGGAGGAGGTATTGCCTTCATGTTTAACAACAATTGGAGCGATCCAGCTAACGTGAAGGAATTATCGAACCACTGCTGCCCAGACCTGGAATATATAACCATCAAGTGTCGTCCTTTCTTCCTCCCGAGGGAGTTAACGGCGATCGTCCTGGTCGGAGTGTATATTCCACCGCAAGCCAGCAATAATGTCGCGCTCTCCAGACTCCACGACGAGGTAAATAGAATCCAAGCAGCGAACGTTAACGCCGCCATTATAGTGGTGGGTGATTTCAATAGCGCCAATCTGAGAAAGGTCTTGCCTGACTTCTATCAGCATGTGACTTGTAACACCAGAGGCGGTAACATCCTAGATCACTGTTACACGCAATTCAAGGGTGGATACAAGGCTCATTCTGCTAGTGGCTTTGGGAAGTCTGATCATGCGGCCATATTGCTTTCTCCAAAGTACAAACAGAGAATCAAAAGCACTCCTGTAGTCTCGCGAGAGGTGCAGAAATGGGATTTGACGTCAGAGGAGACGCTCCAGGCTGCGTTTGACTGCACAGACTGGAGCGTGTTCCGCGACACAGATAACATTCATGTCTACACGGAGACAGTGCTGGACTATGTTCGTACTTTGGTGGAAGAAACAATCCCCACTACCACAATGAGAGTTTACCCAAATCAAAAACCCTGGGTAGACAAATCCGTCCGTGAAGCTCTGAGAGCGCGCACCAAAGCATACAACGACGGCCTAGTGGCAGGCAACATGAATGACCACAAGGTGG
This sequence comes from Notolepis coatsorum, assembly GCF_963971535.1. Classification (NCBI taxonomy): domain Eukaryota; kingdom Metazoa; phylum Chordata; class Actinopteri; order Aulopiformes; family Paralepididae; genus Notolepis; species Notolepis coatsorum. The sequence goes on from NC_140170.1 coordinate 25,152,341, forward strand.
CGCGATACAACGTAAGGAGGACAGTGACAGAAGCCAAACGGCGCTACAAGGATAAAATTGAACTCCAGTTTGAACAGGCTGACTCTAGAGCTATGTGGCAGGGGCTCAAAACGATGACAGACTACAAAGGCGCCTCCCTCAAACTGAACAGTGACATCTCCTTAGCAAATGACCTCAATACCTTCTATGCTTCTAAGGTTTGATGCTGGTAATAACAACACCAGCCCACAAGCCACGGCAATGGGGGGGGGGGGTCTGCTGCTGATGGAGACTCAGTGTTCAGGGTAACAGAGCATGAGGTGAGGCGGACCTTTAAAAAAGTGAATATCAGGAAGGCAGCAGGTCCGGACGGCATCCCCGGCCGCGTCCTAAAAGTCTGTGCCGACCAACTGGCCCCGGTATTCACTGACATATTTAACCTGTCCTTAGAACAGGCTGTCATCCCCACCTGCCTGAAGAAGTCCACTATTATCCCTGTACCCAAAAAATCCAAGCCTGCTTGCCTCAACGACTACCGCCCTGTAGCTCTCACCTCCATAGCCATGAAGTGCTTTGAGAAGCTAGTAAAGGGCTACATCTGCTCCTCCCTCCCCATTAACATGGACCCCCTGCAATTTGCATACCGCCCCAACAGGTCCACGGAGGACGCCATAGCCCATGTGCTGCACACAGCAGCATCACACCTGGACAAGAGGCAGGGGAACTATGTGAGAATGCTATTCATCGACTACAGCTTGGCATTCAATACCATAGTCCCCTCCATACTCATAGCCAAGCTCAGGGACCTGGGCTTGAACTATGACCTCTGCCAGTGGGTCTTGGACTTCCTGACGGGCAGACCCCAGGTGGTGAGAGCAGGCAACTGCACCTCCTCATCCATCACCCTCAACATAGGGGCCCCCCAGGGCTGTGTTCTGAGTCCCCTCCTCTACTCCCTGTACACACACGACTGTGTGGCTCAGCGGAGTAGCAATACAATCATCAAATTTGCTGACGACACAGTGGTGGTGGGCTTGATCTCTGCCAACGACGAGAGGGCCTACCTGGAAGAGGTCAAGGTCCTGGTGGGATGGTGCCAGGAAAACAGCCTCTCCCTGAACGTCAGCTAAACAAAGGAAATGATTGTGGACTTCAGGAGGTCGGGGGTCAAGGACTACAGCCCCCTCAGCATCGACAGGGCACCGGTTGAGAGAGTCAACAGCTTTAAGTACCTCGGAGCCCACATATCCGAGGACTTGACATGGACCACACACATTGACAGTGTTGTGAAGAAGGCACGACAACGCCTCTACTTCTTCAGGCGCCTAAGGAAGTTCCAAGTCAGTCAGAAGATCCTTAAGAACTTCTACTCATGTACAATAGAGAGCATCCTGACTGGCAACATCACCTCCTGGCTTGGGAATAGCACTGCACAAGACCGAAGCAGACTACAAAGAGTGACACGTTCAGCCGAACGCACAATTGGAGGGGGGCTCCCCACCCTCCAGAACATTTACAACAAGCGTTGCAGGGGCAAGGCTAAGATAATCATTAAGGACTCCAGTCACCCGAACAACTGCCTCTTTGAACTGCTGCGGTCAGGCAAGCGATACCGGAGTCTCAAGGCGAGCACAGAAAGACTCAGAAGAAGCTTCTATCCCCAGGCCATCAGGCTGCTAAACGAACAATGAACACTACACAACAACAACCATCAAACGCACATAGCACACACATCCACACGCACACACTCACTTTAAACAAACACACTGTAGCACCCACTCCACACACTTTATAGCACACACTCACTTTAAACAAACACACTGTAGCACCCACTCCCCACACTTTATATTTATTGATGAAGGATTGCACTACAACTCGTACACCTTACTGTAAATTGTACCTAAATTGTACCTCATCCCATTTCTGCTTTGCACTATATAGTACTGTACATTAGTACACTGCATAGTATTGTATCTTATATGGTAACTCAGTTACGTCTATTCTGCATCGAACATTGTACATATGTCTATACTGAACACTGTGACCTCATTTTCTACTTCTAAATTACATGCTATACTATGTTATTTGATACTATCTTGTCTAGCACAGTCTCTGGAGCGTAACAGTAAGAAGCATTTTGTATGAAAGTATTCTGTACTTCTGTATGACAACTATTAAAGAAACTTGAAACTTGAAACAATATTGAATATCATGGAATCTGAACATTAGATAGGAGACTGTTGAGACTGTTACATAACACCTCTCTCTCTCTCTCTCTCTCTCTCTCTCTCTCTCTCTCTCTCTCTCTCTCTCTCTCTCTCTCTCATCCTCAGCCCCGACCTCGCTGACCCCCTGGTCTGCAGTAAATTAATTGATAGAAACTCATAATAGAGAAAGGTTTTCAAGCAATAATGAGATTCCCGAGTGCAAAGGATATCATAATTAACCATTGAGCTTTATTGTTGGCCAACACATCCAATAGCGATATGCAATCACTCCTGGAAGAAATGCCATGAAGTAGGGCTTTCTCAACGGACAATAATCACTTCTTCTCTGTGAGCAAAGTAATTAACAGACTGCTGACATTTGACAACAGGGTAGTTCTATTGAAAATATAGGATGAACGCCGAGGTCCTCAGAGCTCCTGGGACCAGACGTCTAATCAGAGCTGCAGAGAGGCCCAGTGCAGAGCCAACCACCGGGCAGACTATCACACCACCTATATGGGAGCTAGCTGTTGAGAGATGAGAGTGTTTGCTTACGCACGAGGCAGAGACATCTCATAGAATGATGAGGAGACAGAGCAGTAAAGATCTTGGCGACAATGAACGGCTTGCTACTAAACAGACAGATAATACAAACTATATAATAGAAAATAATTCAATGGGATGTGATTTGATGTTGAATACAATTATATTTGACTACATGTCGCATTCAGTGTAATTGATAGATGTGTATTTGATAGTAGAGGTATATTTGATATAGGTATATTTGAGAGATGTGTTTGATAGAGGTGTATTTGATAGAGATGTATTTGATAGAGATATATTTGATAGAGGTGTATTTGATAGAGATGTATTTGATAGAGGTATGTTTGATAGAGATATATTTGATAGAGGTATATTTAAGGGCATGTACTGTATACATAATTAAGGGCAACGCCTGTGGTTAGTGGGCTGTGGTCTGGGCTCTGCTGCAGGGGAGAGACGGTGGCAGTGCCATGCTTAGTTAATTGGCACAGGTGTTTCCTGTTGACTAATTGTGCTCTCTTTATAGTACAGTAGCATGCTGGACGTCGGTTTTGACACGCACGCTGACAGGAAGCAACGAGAGGCTCCGTCAGTAAAGCTGGCTTGAACTATGCACGCTATATGTGGCACAACTACAGATTTGACACTATCATTCACGCTGAAGCCACGTACAGCCAGGGGTGTAGCTCCAGATTCTGGGCCCCATGAAAGAATGTATTTGTAGGCCCCCAGTGAATGCGAGCGCGCGTAAGCCAATGATCTTCAGTACAGCATGTAAGCGTGTTATCGCCGCTAGGCGAGCATGTTCATTCAAATCACATATCTAAGGAAGTGCGTCACTATTACTGTACTAGTTCATCCCACAATGGTGGAATTAACTACCCACCCCAGTTAGGACAGCCGAAACCCGTCCAATATTTCGCGGTCAACTACATACGCACTTTTTCAACCGTTCTCTTTTTGTATCCACTTTTTCTCCTCTTTTTCCATTTTTCTGCCATCCCAATTTTCGCTGTGCCAATTATCCCATCCCCTGTCTTGAACGTTGCTCGCATATGTCCCCCACTGGTCGGTTGTAGGGAGGATAGAAGCCTTGCATCACGTGTCCCCTCCGATACACGAGGAGGCAGCCTGTCACATCTTTTCACCTGCCAGCGCGGACTCTCATTGGCGAGGTGTAACGTGTGGGAGGCCATTTCCTGTCTCTGCTGTGCAGGCGTCCCCCCAACCGACCTGTAGGAGTCGCTGTCCACAACGTCCAGATTACCACCCATTGACTTCCCACCCGCTGACTCTGCCAATTGAGTCAGTATGACGGCCGGCCCAAGCCGGAGGCAACGCCGATAGCCGGATTCGAACCCGGTGTCTCTTGCGTTGGTGACGAGCGCAATGTCCGCTGCGCCACCCAGCCGCACTTTCTTCAACCATTATCTGAAAAAATGTATAATCTAACCCTAACTAACCTTACCGTCATGCACAATATACTAACCTACACTGTAGCACTCAACACTTTGATGAACATTGTTACTCAGCTGATAGAGTTGTACCCTTCCTGATGACTTGTCGTACAGAACTTGTAAGTCGCTTTGGATAAAAGCGTTCAGCTAAATGACTAAATGTAAAATGTAAATGTACTAGGACCCCGAACCTTGATCTACAGTTGACTATATCCTGCACTGACTATATCCTGTACTGACTATATCCTGTACTGACTATATCCTGCACTGACTATATCCTGTACTGACTATATCCTGTACTGACTATATCCTGTACTGACTATATCTTGTAGTGACTATATCCTGTACTGACTATATCCTGTACTGACTATATCCTGTACTGACTATATCCTGTACTGACTATATCCTGCACTGACTATATCCTGTACTGACTATATCCTGTACTGACTATATCCTGTACTGACTATATCCTGCACTGACTATATCCTGTACTGACTATATCCTGTACTGACTATATCCTGCACTGACTATATCCTGTACTGACTATATCCTGTACTGACTATATCCTGTACTGACTATATCCTGTACTGACTATATCCTGTAGTGACTATATCCTGTACTGACTATATCCTGTACTGACTATATCCTGTACTGACTATATCCTGTACTGACTATATCCTGCACTGACTATATCCTGTACTGACTATATCCTGTACTGACTATATCCTGTACTGACTATATCCTGCACTGACTATATCCTGTACTGACTATATCCTGTACTGACTATATCCTGTACTGACTATATCCTGTACTGACTATATCCTGCACTGACTATATCCTGTACTGACTATATCCTGCACTGACTATATCCTGTACTGACTATATCCTGTACTGACTATATCCTGTACTGACTATATCCTGTACTGACTATATCCTGTACCTACACCGGCCAGAAGTTATTATTATTAGTGTCAAGCCGTGCATGGTTATATATTATGTGTAAATTACAAACGGCGCGCTGTGGTATAATTGTGTGTGCGTGTGTCAAATAAAGTGTGGTTTACGCTAACCGCTCTCCACCATGCTGTGTTGGGTAAAGACCCTCGGGGGAAGCAGCCTGTTCCGTGTCCTGCCCCTCGCATGGTGGCAGGAAGCCTGACACCACAAGGTTGTTGTGTTTTCATTATGAACTGTTCAAATGAGCAGTGCACTGTATTCATTAACACCTCACTGCCGTCTCATGAAGTGAGACTGCTGACTGGTCCCTGCACTCACACGTGTGACAGCCACGACAGCAGACACGTGCAACGCATTGGTGAAATCAATGTGACAAACGACTGGATGAAAAACAAACAAACAAATAGAACAACATCTGTCTGTGTGGGCTTATTATTGTAAGGGCGGGAATCTCTGGCCACCCCCCGATTCGATTCAGAGGGCTACGATTCAGTGCATCTTTTTTGTGATCAATTGTTTTATACAATAATTTTTTTCATGCATACAGTATTAGCTGAAAACACGAGGAACACACATTTAGTCTATCATCAATCTATTTGTTAATTCTAGGTGGCTCTCTTTTCTTTCTCACGCCGGTGTAATGAAAGAGTTGTGGTCAGTCTGGTAACTTTGCTCTGGAGGTCTGTCTGGTTAGACCTAGAAGTGTAGACCTGGCTAGTAGTGTATAACTAGTAGTGTAGCATGTAGTGGATGTGTTGGATAATTCTGATTATGGATTTTTCCCTGTCAATATCTAAAGGCAGAGGTTGCTTTTTGTAACGCACACAATTTAGCAAAATTAACGCTTTGTAGAGCTTTTGCGTTCCCGGATCTGCTAGTTATCCAGATTTAAGGTTAAATAATGTATGTTTTTCACAGCTCAACATTACATTAACAATTTTGGCATTGGTGAATTGAGTCACACAATCGTCTGCATCACGATGCATCTAATAATATATTGTTATATCACATGACCCCGAGGCATTTTCAATAAATGTGTCCTCGTCACTCGGTCGAGCTCCAGCTCTGTCACTCAATGACTTTTCCTAAAAGTACCCGTTTTATCTGGCACGGTTTCTGAAATTTCAAAATGACTTCAGGAAAATGTAATTAGAACGTTATTCCACATAATGGGCCGTTGGAACAGACGAAAGTCACAGCACTTTGCGAGCGTCTAGCGCAGGGGTGGCCAACCCGTGGCTCGAGAGCCGCATGTGGCTCTTTGCCCGTCAATGTGTGGCTCTTCCATCAAAAAAAAATTAAAACAAAATTATAATATATATATTTATTTATATATGTCACTCAAACCTACATTTCATTGTGGTGAACCTCATGTTTTTATATTCAGAGGTAATTATATAGTTTACACTGTTTATTTTTCTCATATTTCTCATATAAGCTGTCGGGTCGTCTGACCCGTTCCCGGAGGGAATCAGTGGCATTTTCTCCATGGCTGTGCTAGTGTTAAAAGACTCATCAGTGGTGGAAAGTCAATTTAAGTACTGTTTTGTGATATTTTACTTGGAACTGTGAACTACTCCACAACGTCTATCTGAACCCATCAGTTAGTAGTTACTTTAATGTACTTTCAAATTTGAAACCTGTCAACTTCAAGAGGATGCAATCAGAGCAGCATAACTGGACCACATACCACTTTAACATCACCTTTAATCAGAGCAGCATAACTGGACCACATACCACTTTAACATCACCTTTAATCAGAGCAGCATAACTGGACCACATACCACTTTAACATAACCTTTAATCAGAGCAGCATAACTGGACCACATACCACTTTAACATCACCTTTAATCAGAGCAGCATAACTGGACCACATACCACTTTAACATCACCTTTAATCAGAGCAGCATAACTGGACCACATACCACTTTAACACAACCTTTAAATCAGAGCAGCATAACTGGACCACATACGCGGCATGGTCATGCTGGACCTACAGAAGGCCTTCGACACTGTCAATCACTCCATTCTGATTGACAAGCTAAAAGCAATTGGTTTCGATAGTCTATCAATGAGCTGGATGCAATGCTACCTGGAGGGGAGAGAACAGATGGTGGAGGTAAACGGTACTCTATCCCCCTGTCCCAGTGAGCTGTGGTGTTCCACAAGGAAGCATACTGTACTAGCACCGCTACTGTTCCTAATTTATGCAAATTACATGTCGTCAGCTTGTGACTGCAACTTGTTCTTGTTCGCGGACGACTCAGCCCTGCTGGTCTCTGACAAGAACAAGTTACAGGTTGAAAAAACCCTCAGCTCAGAACTCGGCAGAATCTGCACCTGGCTCGCTGATAACAAACTATCATTACACCTGGGTAAAACAGAGTCCATTCTCTTTGGATCAAATAACAAACTCAACAAGATCGACGGCTTCTCTGTTACAGTGGGTGACAATATTGTCACAAGGAAAGATGAAATTACATACCTAGGTTCCATCCTAGAGGGACATTTTTCCTGTGACAAAATGGCATCCAATGTAATAAAAAAAGTCAACCAACAAACTAGATTCTTGTACCGGATCTCCTCTCTGTTATACCCTGAAGACTCTAACAGGAGCACTCATTCAAGGGTACTACGACTATGCTTGCACCTCATGGTACCAAAGCACCTCAAAGGCGCTAAAAACAAGATTACAAACATCACAAAACAAACTGGTCAGACTACTGCTTGACCTTACTCCTAGAACCCATCTGACCTCTGCCCACTTTGACAACCTAGGATGGCTTAGAGTAGACGACAGAGCACAGCAACTTGCAATGGGCTGGTCTACAAGATACACTACACGACCAAGGTACCCATGTACATGTCAAAATACTTCCCAAAGGTCAGTGAATACCACGACCACAACACCAGAGGGAGCTCCACAAATCATGTGAAACCCAGATTCGGCTCAAACAAGGGACTAAACACGTTTCGCAATTATGCCACATCAATGTGGAATGCCCTACCCAAAGCTGTAAAGGAATGTGAATCACTACCCACTTTCAAAACCACTCTCAAAGAGCACCTGCGGGAGACTGCAATTCGAAACTGGTCCCTGTAAATGTACAGTAAATGTCCTAACCCAATAATACACAAGACCCTCTTCTTGGGACCAAGTAAGGTTTGTCGATATTCCAATGTACAGTTTTGCTTGTACAGTTGTACAGTTTCCCCCACCCCACCTACCCAACCCCGCCCCGCCTACCCAACCCCCCCCCCCCACCCACCCAACCACCTCCAATGTACAGTTCCCCTCCCCCCTACCCCCCCTACCCAAACCCCCCCCCACCTGCCCAACCTCTTCCAATGTACAGTTTCTACATCAAATGTATATACTCTCTTTTTAGACTATTTTTGTATTACAAACAGTACAGTATGTGTAAATCTGGTATGTCATAAATGTATAGATGTAGCAGTACTGTCTATCTGTATGTCATGTATGTCATATATGTTATGATTAATTGAAAATGGGGGACCCTGATGTAAACAAGATGAAAGTATTTCTCTGGTCTGCATCCCCTTAACAATTGTGTGTATTGAGCTGTACTGCATTGTACCCATTCTGCAATCTGTTAATAAAGTTTTCAATCAATCAATCAATACCACTTTTACATCACCTTTGATCAGAGCAGCATAACTGGACCACATACCACTTTAACATAACCTTTAATCAGAGCAGCATAACTGGACCACATACCACTTTAACATAACCTTTGATCAGAGCAGCATAACTGGACCACATACCACTTTAATATGACCTTTAATCAGAGCAGCATAACTGGACCACATACTGTACCACTTTAACATAACCTTTGATCAGAGCAGCATAACTGGACCACATACCACTTTAATATGACCTTTAATCAGAGCAGCATAACTGGACCACATACCACTTTAACATAACCTTTGATCAGAGCAGCATAACTGGACCACATACCACTTTAACATAACCTTTAATCAGAGCAGCATAACTGGACCACATACCACTTTAACATAACCTATAGAGGTCAATGGGTCAAGGGTTGAATGCTCCTAAGCACTGGAATACACAAACATCATACGGAAGGCCTACTTTTGATACTTAAATACAGGTACAGTTCAATACTTTTAGTAGAATTCTGAATGGAGGACTTACCGGAGTACTTGTTTATCTGGGTGTCTCTACATCTACATAAAGTACATCACATGTGTGACACCCAGATCGATGTGACAAGTACAAACTCTAGCAGCGCTATCTCTGACAAGAAGAATCACAGAGACCCTTCCAGTGCAGATGCTTTAATGCCGACCTATTTAAACTACTTTGGCACTGCTTTCATACCTGTCAAAACGCTAGGAGGAAACGGCACCCCACCTGGTAACGAAACAGGAGAAATATCCGCCCAGAGAACCAGGCTAGACAGCGTTGACAAAAAGAATATCCGTCTGCCCTTAATAAACACAGAGCCCAGAGAACCAGGCTACACAGATACACAGCGTTGACAGCCAGGGTGTGGATTTCCCAGTCTTGTGTTGCTTAAGGCTCATAATTCTCTCCCCGATGACCACAACGTTGACTGTCTGCGCTACTCATTTGCGAACTACCTTGTTAAGATGTGATTTGTTTGCCGTCTATAACGAGGAGACGGGGAGCTCTGCGGCGGTTTTGAACGGGGGAAATCCATAACAGTACAGATGGCGGCAGCAACAAAACTACTTGCGAGAAAATAATGTTGATTTTATGTTGAGTCAAATTGTAATTTACTGCATGTTGAGGTGGAACGTGAGTTTAAAATTGGTTTAAAATGAATAACCATCCCTGCTGAGAGTTTGGGAATCATGCAGTGACTGGGTGCCATGTTAATTAAGGATTCTGTGGCAGAAATACTGGATAGCACATGAAGCTTAGAAGCTGGTCTAAATTTTTCTATCTCAAAACTGTCCTTTTGAGCCAATTAAACATTCTGGGTTGTCAGTAATTCACCAGTGGCTTGAAATATGAAAGACACATTGTCACTGCTTTCATATCGAAACGACACCCCACCTGGTGACGCCGATTCATCACGTCCACAAAAACACACGCCTGCTGTGTTCTTAACAAACACGGAGCGTCTAGCCGAGCTCCGCAGATACACAGCGTTGACAGCGTGGCGTGACATTCCCAGCGGTGTGTTCCTTCGGGCTGATAATTCACCCTGATGATCATTAAAAACGATCCATCGGGGAGGCGCTCATGTATGCGGCCTCTCGCCGCACCCCGGTCGGGGACGCGGCGGTGACGACGCCCCGCACAAGAGACACTGTGAGTGTTCCGCGCGTCGGATGAGAGGGGAGAGAGAGTGATGTGAAGGTGGGGAATACGCATCCCGTTCAGGCTCCGTCGGGTACGTGACTGCTTTAATAACACGGAGAGAGAAGACTTGATTGTTTTTCCGCGCAGGGAAAGCGTTCACCGGCGGTAATGGCGCGATGTGGGAGATCGGCGGGGGAAGGTTTAGCTAGCTCTCGGGAGACGCTACAAGCCATTAGACATGGCTTTAAGGACCGGGGAGCTTAAGCGTATTGGAACAGTTCATTAATGTTTTTTTTCTCTTTTCCTGCTCCTCTGAAACCTACAGGAAGACGAGCATTAAATGAAATGGGCCCGCGGGGAGCTGGTGGTGGTCGGGTAGGATAGGATAAGGACAAAGGACTATTAGGCTAATGTTGAATGAACTCTAGAGGAGAGGTCTGGTGGGTGGAGAGCAAGCGTCCACCTGTCATGATGGGGGCTGGTGATAAGAACCCAAATGCAGCACGGTAAGAGGCAGACGTTTCCAAGAGTGTTTAACCCTCCCATGCTCTGGTCTGTGGGACCCGTTTTCAATGTTTACTAAATTATCCGTTTTTATTTTTTTTTATTATCTGAGACTCATTGATCTTGGCCCGTTTTCTGTGAAGAACATAATAAAGAACACATTTTCATTGAGAGTGCTATAACTGTGCATCCGCACCTCCCCAACCCCCGCCCCTTACACATTTATATTAAATATGTGGTGTTTGTGGTCAGGAAATTATTGGTGAAAATGTGAGACTTTGGCTATTTTTGCTAACACAAGGTAATTCTATTTGTGCTCACACAGGGAATGTCATCAGATTCCTATGGACTCACAGCAGCCACCTCTTGAGGCCGGAGACGAGAGAGGGTCTGTTCTAAAACCAAGAACTGTTGAAATGCTTTTATGTCTGCAAAAAAAACTAAAAATAACTGTGTCCTTGTTTGGTCTGATATTATTTTCTGAAAATCCATTACACTAGCTTAGTGACAATATATAAGACGCTTGTCTTCTCTGTTCTGGGCAGAATGTCTTGGCGTCTCCGCGCAACTGTATATTCTGCCCGCTGCAACGTATTTTCTTCCTTGCAACGTATTATTTTCCTGTTCTTCGCTTTTGAAAATACCTCTGAAATATTAATTCTACCTTTCATTATTGAAGATATTGTCACAACAAAAACAAGTAAATATAGTAAAAACGTTACAAAAAGGTTCACTGTGTTCATTCACTGTCTGCCTCCACCTTGTTTAATTTATATTTTTCAAGATGGTAAATGGCTGTTTTTTTATATAGAGCTTTTATCCAAAGCGCTTTACAATTTGTTGCTCACATTTTACCCGTTTACTCACACATTCACACACCGACGGCGACCATGCAGGGTGCCAACCTGCTCATCGGGAGCAATTAGGGGTTAAGTGTCTTGCTCAAGGACACATCGACACGCTGCCCAGGAGAAGCGGGAATCAAACCGGGAACCTCCGGATTGCCAGACGACTGCTCTACCTCCTGAGCCACTGTCGCCCTGTGTACCTTACATGATTTATTCCTGTCTTGATTATAATGTTATTTTTTCTTTTTTACAGACATCTCATTTTATCACACAAAAGAAAAGCACTTGTATTGATACGTGTGATCTAGCAGAGGTAGATGGCACATCTGAACCATTATATGTTGTCCAATTGAGATACGGTTAACATCTGTTAAGTCTTTTTACATTAATTGTTATGGCGTTATTGATTTAAGATCCCAATAATGCAAACACCACTCAAGGCTTAATTGAGAGTACAAAATGATATGTTACCATGGCGATGGTGAAGAAGAAGATTCCAAAGATTCAACAGAACCACACAGAAGAACAACGACACTCTCTCAGGACTAGAGACTCCATGGCTACAGAGCAGAGTGTGGTATCTCTCCACGCCACGCTATGGTAGTGCTTGTGCCAGCACAGAAGATACGATTAAAATGTATTTTTTATATATAGGCTATATACATTATTTAAATCATTATCTTCTTTTTGAATCAGGATTGTTAAAGCTAATTAGCCAATCCATGTCAAAAAGAGTAGCTTATAGTAAATGTATGCACACACACAAGAGGGAGAATAGCTTATAGCAGACTTAATGATCTTACAATATGTTTGCTAATGAAGTGAAATATTTATTATCATCAACTATCAAGTTCGTTTTTACAGTGTAACTTTTGGCTACTTCATTGATCATCATCATTGAACATACAGAGAGAAAGAGAGATGGAGAGAGAGCCCCCCCCCTTTTCACTATTAGAACTCCATGAAACAGATTTCTTCTGTGCCTGTGAGCTAGATTGGCTTAGTTAGCGGCTAACGTTAATTCATGTTTTTAACCGCGACGGGCATACAGGAAGGACAGGGATATAAAGCATGTTAGACGCATTTATTGGACCCGTTGCTCGCAGAGTTTACATAGAAACAGCGTGACTTGCAAGAGGAGTTATCACAAGCTGTATCACGCAGGGCGGAGGAGCTGCCATAGCTTCTAAACTGTAAGGAGGGGGGTATCAGGCTCAGCCCTTCCCTTCCAGCTGGAGTGAAACACGGAGGTTAGCAAATTCGAGCGAAACGCGCACTGTGACGAGTCGAGTCCTGGCTCCAGGCAGAATCAGGAATAGTGGTTTAACCCTTTCACTGCCACACGATAGAAGGTTAACCCTTTACTATCACACAACCGACGGCGATGCTCCATCATTAGCGTATCGGAGGGGACATGTGATGCAAGGCCTTTTATCCTCCCTACAACCGGCCAGTGGGGGGCATATGCGAGCAACGTTCAAGACAGGGGACAGTGGAATTGGGATGGGAGAAAAATTTAAAAAGAGGAGAAAAAGTGGATAAAAAGAAAGAAATGTGTGAAGTGCACAATATTTCCTCGTTTAAGCCACTGCAACGGCTTTGCCTGAAGCATTGACTACATGACCGGGACGTTCTAGCTTGTTTGCCGACAGGATTGGGTAAAAGTTTGGTCCGTTCGGACGGAGCTTCCAGGGGAAGTACATACACAGGAAATTGGGCCGTAGTTCTTTACCAGGCTTTATCTCACGGAGGAGCGATGTTACACATGTTATGACTTTGAACATCTGCCATTTCCACCGTAAAAGGCACATACAATTAACAATATGCTCCGTTGATGATGAATATGCAAATCGACGCAATTTCATCGTCGACAACGTTGACTAGGGCGACGAATGGTGACAGCCCTAATCGTAATACATGAAGCTTTCAAATGTAAACAGATCATGGGATGGGACCAGTGTGATCGGTGGCTAAGGCTGATTAACATCGGCTAACCTTGTGTTAGCAGGTGATAAATCAATTGTCCACAGTTGCATGTGGATCTTTTTTAACCACTAAAATGCTAATTAGCTCATTCGTTTCATTACTTGTTTGCGGACTAGCTAGCTGATATCCTGTCAGACTGACGGGCCAATCATGGTAACAGAGTAGATGATGCAATCGTTTACAGGAACTGGATTGGCTATCTGAAAAGGTTTGATCATGATGACAACCAGGCGAATAGTTTCCCATGGAATTTAATCATATTTCCACAACACTCACCTTTGGGGAAATGTACACATTGACACGTCTTCAGTTACACATTGACGACCAGCATGTAGCGCCGATTTATAGGCCAGAGGACAGAGGTTTGTTTACAAACCAATGTACTTTCTAACAGCTATATATATAATTTATAGTATTGCTATCTGTCCATTCTCATTGTCACTTGAGTGCATAAACCGTGCCTTCATAATGGCTTAAAGAAAATAAAAATCCATCGATTGGTTGTCATTTTATAGCGCTGTGAATATAAGGTTTATCGCGTTTTTTTTTCTGGGGAGCTAGATAATAGGCTAAAGGCTAGTCACGTTATATCAAACGCCATTTCTGCTGTATATATACGAATGAAATAAAACAAACTGCGTAGCATCCAGACTATTACAGAGCATCTATGGATGAAATGGGGGCGGCGGGGGACGCCGATCAGTATTATTGATTAGCAATACAGTGTGTGTTCAAGTAGCCATTTTCACTGATCGATCACGTTACGTTTTAAAACAATGTCCAATCCAGCTGTAATTTGGGGGAATAGTATCCTACCGTCAGGCCATGTGATACTGCAGTGGAGCGATGGCGCCCCTAAGCGGATCTGGCCGGTATTGCATGTTTCGAAAATGAAATATGTGGGTAGGTCCTGCAAGTCGATCGCGGACGTCAATAGCATTATAAATATGGAATAAAACAATAACAACTCGCCACGAGTTAACTCGTGGCTCTGGTCCTCAACGGGTGGAATCGAATCACGAGTTAACTGGTGCTTGAGCGGCAAAGTGTACAATGCAGAGGGAATGTAAAACATGATTTTCATTGGACTGGTAGTCAAGACATCTCCGTATTATGGGTTATTAAACAAAACTGACGACACCGGTGGAAACCTGTTAATTTTATACTACGGATTAACGTAAGAAGTCAATGAAGTCACAACGCAGTAACAATGACTTGACAGCTGCACAAAGACTGGGTTTTCTACACAAGTATACCGTAACGCTCTTAATTATAGATGTGTATTTGTATAATCACGTCCGTGTTGTTTGCCTCATGACAGACGGCACGATTTAATTAACACTTTGAGTGCCACGCCGGGTTTTCCTTTTTACCCCCTGAATGCCACCATCGGCGCCAATGTTAACCTTAACACTATGATCGCCGGGGACGAGTTAAGACGTCATTCCTAGCCATGCTCATTCTGCCGAAGACGCCGTAACTCGTCTTTGATGTCAATATTTCAAAAATCTGTGATCGAAATCATATTTCCCCTCCGGAGCCCTGAGATGTACTGGTGAGCTCCACTCAACTGTCTAACGGTTCGAGAGCGCCATCTGGTGGCCGATCGGAAGATCGGCCAAGAGGGAGGGGCGTGCCAAACAGGAAGTGCTCATCCATATGTGCTCCGGGCACTCGCGATCGGTAGCCGGACTCCATCTCAACACACTGGATGATCAATCGCTCGCCCTAACTCAATAAACAACGTTATTTGGACGTATATAGTATTATACAACCTGGAAATGGTTCATCAGGATCAACATCCCATAATCGAAAACGGTCTACTCCACGCTGATCGTCCAACGGCGCGAGGAACATACGGTAAGATTCAGCGTTATTTTCTAACGTATTCCATATAAACTGCTATGATGAACATATGACCCACTCTGGATGAATCATCTAACGCTGCCCACGGAATTATAAACGATCCCCCGCCCATCCGGTCATCATCAGATCATACGTAGATCATTCTAGAAGTACGTCCAGTTGAATTTTTTCATCTTGCGCCGCTTGCTATCAAACTGTATTTCATCATCAATATAATGCATTTGGAGCTATAAATCAAGTTCTGGATAAAGCTGCAGAAAACGATAAAAACATATTTATACTTTAGACCATATTTTAGTATGAATATGTGAATGAAAAAGTTTAACGTTGCTACACCCTGAACAATACATATAGGACATTGAATGGGCCATAATAATGGCAATTTAGCAATAGAATTTAAAAAGTTATAGCCCTGCAAAGAAGGGGAACTTCTCCATAGACAAATAGAGCTGGCAAGGGATGTTAAATTATGAATTTAACCCATGGCGATCAAAGTGTTAATATCGCCTAATCTATGTTTAAAATTATGGCTATGTGTCTAATCTGCCCATCGCATTATCAAAGACTATTTTCCAGTCAGTGCTGTCAAGGCAGATTGGTTTTTTATCGCGTCATTTCCGTTTCAGAGCATTTAGAAAAGCACCCGTTTTGAGATAAAAAACAGCCCATTCTGGACCATTCTATGAAAATCGTCTTTTACTGGAATATTCCACAACGTTGATATTCGTCGGCCTTTTTATGAATCGTTTTCAAATAAACGCTAGATGATCAATATTATACGTGCACGCAAGCACATTCGGGCCGCGCACGGATAATCGCCGCGTTGATTTCCTCTTGGACTTTTACAGTGAAATCGAAAGAGCCCATTCCACAAAACAGCTTATAACTTCATCAAAATTAGTCTGATTATCCTAACACTGATAACATAGAGTCCTTACCTAACATCAGATGGTATCCAACTGGTATATTCAAATTCCTGATCACCATTCGAAAAAAAAATCGATAAGTGTATAGATCCAACGCGATACAGTAGAACTCCATGATCAGCGGGGCTCAGAGGCTCCAGAATGAACTGTGGTAACCCCGGCTGGATCAGTGGACTGGAAAATGTGGAGTACCGGATTTTTTTCCCCATCCATTTTCATTGAGTCCATTCCAAAATCCCTTATGTCATCTGAAAGACGATAGGGGGCGCTTTTTTCCACATATGATCTCCGGCGGTGCTCGTGTATACTCGGGTAGGCTTGCATGATGCAATATGATTTCAGATCGCTAAAAAATAAATAATAATAATTCCGAGAAATCTCGTGAGTGGCTTTCAACCACATAAAAATTAACTCGAGTTATCTTGTGTGTGGCAGTTAACGTGATTTAAATTGGAGAAAAATACTTGAATGCCGAGAGGCAGCGATATTACAATTTAAAGCCTTGAGTGGAAGCTGTGCTGTTTAATCACAAACCACCCGTCCAGCTCGACCTGGAGGGGAGGCTGCCTCCTCCTCCTCCTGCTCCTCCTGCTCCTCCTGCTCCTCCTCCTCCTCCTCCTCCTCCTCCTCCTCCTCCTCCTCCTCCTCCTCCTCCTCCTCCTTGTGAGATCCACAGCCTTGGTTGACGCGTGCATGCGCTTTTCCGTAAGAAAACAGCTGAGATGAATTGTTTGGTTTATAGAAAAGAGTATTTATTGTCATTTACTTGAAGCTTTGTTTAGCGTGAATGGGTTCCTACCGGATGACGTGGAGGTGTGCTGGCTTATTCCCGTTGCATGGTGTCCTGTTTCCAATTTCTAAAGTTCCAAATCCATAGCGCTTGCGACGGTCAAAAACCGTCTGGGCTGCATGCCTTACATTCCAGTGTCATGTTTTTTACTAGCGCACCAGTCCATTGATAAAGTGTGTTCACACACTAGGGTGCTGTAATCACCGGTTCAAAATGGGCTGGACCAGACACGCCTCCACGTTGTTGAAGCAACACACATCCAAGTCATAACAAATAAAAGATGTTATCAATCAAGTTAATTTCAAATCGTTTTCCAAACAATATTGCTTCATATTTTTAACTAAATAAATAAATAAATATTAAGGACTGAATGGGGGGGGGCTGTCTTCTTATGTTTTTGCCTCAAGGAGTAAGACAAGCTTCGTGATGGGCCTGATCAAGGTGTTGGTCTTGGTTTGCACCTCGACTTGTCTCACAAAACCCTTTTTGTCTGGCCGGGTTTGTGTGATTCGTCCCATGATCCACGAGTTTCTAGGAGCAGAGTCGTCTATTATTAAGACAATATCACCGGCCGCCATGTTTCTCCTTTTCTTTGTCCACTTTTGTCTTTCTTGCAGTTCTGGCAGGTACTCTCTTGTCCACCGTTTCCAAAACAGGTCTGCCATGTATTGCACTTGACGCCATCTTCTCTTGGCATAACAGTCATCTAGGCTGAACACTCCGGGTGGCAGTGAAGGCTTTTCTTTGAGGAGAAGGAGGTGATTTGGTGTGAGAGGTTCCAGATCCAGAGGGTCATTGGAGGCTTTAGAGATGGGCCGATCATTAATTATGGCTTCCACTTCACATAAAAGGACATATGTCAGCCACCTCTCCACTGATGTGTGGGGTCCCCCAGGGGTCAGTTCTGGGGCCGCTGTTGTTTTCCATCTATATGCTGCGCCTTGGACAGCTTATCAGCTCATTTAAAGACATTTGATATCATTTGTATGCTGACGACAGCCAGTTCTATTTTTCTTTTAAACCCCAAAATGCTCATAAGCTGTCAGCTCTTGTTGATTGTTTTTCCAAGATCAATTCATGGATGGATAGTAATTCCTTACAGCTGAATAAGGGAAAAACAGAGTTACTATACTTCGGGCCTGACACACAAAAAGCTGATGTTGTAACTGCACTTGGTCCACTAGCCGCTTACCTGAAGCCAAGCTCAAGAAATATGGGGTCATCTTTGATCAGTTTCTAAATTTTAACAAGCACTTAAAGTCACTAACCCGGTCCTGTTTTTTCCAACTAAGAAATATTGCAAAATTACGCCCCAATATCCCATATCACTGTCTTGAAGAGGTTATTCATGTTTTTATTTCTTCACGAATTGACTACTGTAATTCTCTGTTCACTTGCCTTGACAAAGCAGCTTTGGCTAAACTTCAAATCATTCAGAATGCGGCCGCCAGATTGTTAACCAGAACCAAACGCAGAGAACACATTACCCCTGTATTAGCCACGCTACATTGGCTACCTGTAAAATACAGGATTGATTTTAAAACTGCGCTCACCACCTACAAGGCTTTAAAGGGTGAAGCCCCAAGCTACATTGCTGAGCTTATAACCCCTTCCTGCCCCAATAGAGCTCTCCGCTCCTCCGACCAAGGAGCGCTCGTCGTCCCCCGGACCAAACTGAAAACCAAGGGTGACCGGGCTTTTTCAGTCGTAGCACCCAAGCTATGGAATCAGCTACCTTATGAAATCAGGTCTGCTGTTAGTGTGGAGTCTTTTAAACAAGGTCTAAAAACCTTCTTATACAGTGAGGCTTTTAATTGATCATGTATGTGGTATAACATGTGTGTATGTGTGATTATATTTTAATTAATTTATTTTTGAAGTATTCTACAATCTTGTATGTAACATGTGTGATTATTCTATTCTGATTAACCTTTTACTGCCTGTAAAGCACTTTGTGATTTTAATCTGGAAAAGCGCTATACAAATAAAATGTACCTTACCTTACCTACCTTACTAACAATAGACAACATGCTGTCATTCTCTAGTTGACTGACTGAGCTCTAGATACAAGGACTAACACTAGACAACATGCTGTCATTCTCTAGTTGACTGACTGAGCTCTAGATACAAGGACTAACATTAGACAACATGCTGTCATTCTCTAGTTGACTGACTGAGCTCTAGATACAAGGACTAACACTAGACAACATGCTGTCATTCTCTAGTTGACTGACTGAGCTCTAGATACAAGGACTAACATTAGACAACATGCTGTCATTCTCTAGTTGACTGACTGAGCTCTAGATACAAGGACTAACACTAGACAACATGCTGTCATTCTCTAGTTGACTGACTGAGCTCTAGATACAAGGACTAACACTAGACAACATGCTGTTATTCTCTAGTTGACTGACTGAGCTCTAGATACAAGGACTAACACTAGACAACATGCTGTCATTCTCTAGTTGACTGAAGGACTAACACTAGACAACAAGCTGTCATTCTCTAGTTGACTGAGCTCTAGATACAAGGTAGAGCTGACCCCTATTCTATTAGTCGAATAGTCGACTAATGGATCGAAAGGAGCTGTAGTCGACTGCCAACCTCTTAGTCGAAAAAATACAAATAAAATTAATATATATATATATTTTATTTTAATATATATATATATTTTTTTGTATCATTCTTTCCAAAAGAAAAGAGGCCTAGAAGCGTGGTTAACGCTAATGACACGCATACCAGCGAGGCTAACTGCCTAAGAAAACACGCACAGAGGCACTGAAAGAGGATTTCACCCATCTAATGAACACACTAGACTAGACACATATCAAGATGTATCCATCAGTGGACCAATTGCATGCTTTTGCAGAGGACAAGAAGCCTTCAGTCGACTCCTTCAGACATTAAGCACCCCCCACAGCCCAAATGGAATGATCAAAAAAATCTTCTTGTCTGACTCTAGGAAAATGGCAAATGTGTTTATTTTCCAACATGTTGGAATGTATCTTTAAGTATATTCAATATGAAAACACTTTTCTACCTTTACTTAAGTAAAATCTTGAATGGAGGTCTGGTGAGTAATATTCTATCAGGACATTTCTATGTTTAGTGAAGGAACTGTGTACCTCTTCCACCACCGCTTGTTTAGTCCAGATAATACATAAATATAATATAAAGATATATATAATATATAAAATATGAATATAATACACGTTATCCATTTACTGTGGGTCTGTGCTGTATCTGCTTTTGTTCGTCATCTTACAGATCATTAATCACCATCGGCCAACAGCCCTGCATTGATCTGGCTCAATACAAACATCTGATACAGTCACTTGCACACTTCACTTCATTCACAAGCACCCGGCCAGATAATCACAAGCGCACCCAGGATCCCATTGGCGCCGACCCAATCGAAGACCGCAAGTTGAATTGAGATGTCACTTTTGCGTAAGACGTTTTCTTTTGGTGAGTGAGATTAACATATTTTTTCTCAGCACTCTTTGTTCACATAGCACTACTGCAAGCTAACGTTATGCATGAAGACGGCTGGGACTTTATCGCGTACATTTTTATTAATTAACTACATAAAAAATGTAACGTTACATTTTTTTCCGCATTTGAATTCGAAAGTTCTGTAATGTACTTGAAAGTACTGCGTTTTACTTTTACCTCAGAAGAGCTTGAGTTTATAAAAGGTCCTTTGCGCTATATATATATATATATATATATATATATATATATATATATATATATATATATATATATATATATATATATATATATATATATATATATATATATATATATATATATATATATATATATATATATATATATATATATATATATATATATATATATATATATATATATATATATATATATATATATATATATATTAGGGCTGACCCCTGTTAGTCGATTAGTCGACTAATCGGTCGAAAGGAGCCGTAGTCGACTGGCCAACCTCTTAGTCAACATTTTTTATTTATTTTTTAATCATTCTTTCCAAAAGAAAAGAGTCCTAGAAGCGTGGCTAACGCTAATGGCACGCATACCAGAGGCTAACTGCCTACGAAAACAGGCACAGAGGCACTGAAAGAGGATTTCACCCGTCTAATGAACACACTAGACTAGACAAATATCAAGATGTATCCATCAGTGGACCAATTGCATGCTTTTGCAGAGGACAAGAAGCCTTCAGTCGACTCCTTCAGACATTAAGCACCCCCACAGCCCAAATGGAATGATAAAAAATAAAAAATAAAAAAAGTGAAAATTTTACAGTCGACTAATGGCAAATTTTGGCCAATCATAGTCGACCATCCAAATCCTTAGTCGGGGACAGCCCTAATATATATATATATATTATTCCTAAAATGGCTGCACTTTGTTAAAAGTTGCATTGATCTGTTGGTCCGTGTAGTAGCTAATAAACAGGATTGTGCTGCTTAAACGTATGTATAATGTATATTCATTAATTCACTTGTATACCAAATCCATTTGAATAGCAAAAATGTAGCTTTTCGCATCAAATATTGATATGCGATTAAAATGCGATTAATTTCGATTAATTAACCATAAAGTCTCGAATTAATTCGATCAATGTTTTAATCGAGTCCCACCACTAGTAGCGACACATGATGCGAGCAGCGGACTTACACCTGAACTACCTTCAGGCCCCTCTCTTACTTTGCTCTTTCCGGTGTGACGAGCAGTATTGCAGTATGATTTGTGGCTTATTGACATGTTTACCGAGTTGTGGTTTACATTAGGCCACTTCTGTAGCTTTTAAAAGTGTGGTCAAATGTAGTTTAGCGGTTCACGGCAACGTCTAACAAAGAATGTACAGTGCAGTGGCTAGAATACATCGCTGATGATGGTGACAGCGGTGTGTGTGGCGTATGATTAAAGCCTCGGGTCTGACCCATGGCTCGGGGAGCACTGGCGTGTTTGGACAGTGCCGGCCAGAGTGGAATGAAAATAACGACTTTCCCAGCAGCGCCCCCTCCAATGTGTGCCCGGCAGTGCTGCTAGTCTATGAGTAAGCAGGGTGAGGTACACTATAGGCTACAGGTCTATAGGCCTACATAACTCAGTCAGTCTCTCCCTGCTATATTTCTTGGCATTCCGAAACAATATTGCCATCTAGGGATGCATGGACGAGCTGACGTTACCCCGACCCTGCTGGCTTCTCTGCTCAACCGCCTGCAAGGCCACAGCCG
>NC_140170.1:25177445-25209945 GCF_963971535.1 Notolepis coatsorum
TTGAAAGTGGGTAGTGATTCACATTCCTTTACAGCTTTGGGTAGGGCGTTCCACTTATTATATGTTCTTATTATACCTCCGTGGGGAAATGGCTCTTGGCACTCCGCGGGGGGAGGGGAGGGTGACACACTTCCTCTGCCAGCAGGGAGGCGGGGCTGTTTATTAGTCCGGCGGAGACGCCGTTCTAATTACACAAGACAGATGTTACACTTAAACGTGTCCATTAAAAAGCGGCAACTTTTCTTTATGTGTTTCTTGCGTCCACCACGCCTCCCACCCGCGTGTCCAGAAATGACAGACCACGCTACAGTACATTACCCCACGACAATGACCCAGCCCCGACAGAAAATATATCCTGCTGTTTCTAAATTAAATGTCCCAAAGAAATCGAGATGTTAGTAGTGACCAAAAAAGGATGGATATACAATGATATTACCATTGGTACTGTATCATGGTTTAAAATGACATGATACCATTATTATTTAAGCACAAAAGTGGTGCCGTGGTAGGCGGCTGGGTGGCGCAGCGGACTAAGCACTCGTCACCACCGCAAGAGACACTGGTATCGAATCCGGCTGTCGGCGTTGCCCTCCGGCTTGGCCGGCCGTCATACTGACACAATTGGCAGAGTCAGCGGGAGGGAAGCCGGTGGGGTGTGTATCCTGGCCGTTGTAAACAGCGACTCCTACAGGTCGGTCAGGGCGCCTGCACTCCGAGGGGGGGGGAAATGGTGAAGGTAGTGTGAGCCTCCCACACGTTACACTTCACCAATGAGTGTCCGCGCTGGCAGGTGGAAAGAGGCTGCTGGCTGTCTCCTATGTATCAGAGGAAGCATGTGATAGACTTCAGGGCTCCCTAGACCGACCAGTGGGGGGCACATGCACGCAACGACCAGGAAGGGGACGGGGGAATTGGCATGACGACTAAATTGGGATGGGAGGAGAAAAAGTGGATAAAAAGTGGTGCCGTTGTGATACTGAACTTTGATGTCCCTGGTATCAACAAGCTGATGTCCCTGCCACACACCAATATACCTGGTGCCAACACACCAATATACCTGGTGCCAACACACCAATATACCTGGTACCCAGACACCAATATACCTGGTACCAACACACCAATATACCTGGTACCAACACACCAATATACCTGGTACCCAGACACCAATATACCTGGTACCAACACACCAATATACCTGGTGCCAACACACCAATATACCTGGTACCAACACACCAATATACCTGGTACCAACACACCAATATACCTGATACCAACACACCAACATACCTGGTACCAACACACCAATATACCTGGTACCAACACACCAATATACCTGGTACCAACACACCAATATACCTGGTACCAACACACCAATATACCTGGTACCAACACACCAATATACCTGGTACCCAGACACCAATATACCTGGTACCAACACACCAATATACCTGGTACCCAGACACCAATATACCTGGTACCAACACACCAATATACCTGGTACCAACACACCAATATACCTGGTACCAACACACCAATATACCTGATACCAACACACCAATATACCTGGTACCAACACACCAATATACCTGGTACCAACACACCAATATACCTGGTACCAACACACCAATATACCTGGTACCAACACACCAATATACCTGGTACCAACACACCAATATACCTGGTACCAACACACCAATATACCTGGTACCAACACAACAATATACCTGGTACCAACACACCAATATACCTGGTACCAACACACCAATATACCTGGTACCAACACACCAATATACCTGGTACCAACACACCAATATACCTGGTACCAACACACCAATATACCTGGTACCAACACACCAATATACCTGGTACCAACACACCAATATACCTGGTACCAACACACCAATATACCTGGTACCAACACACCAATATACCTGGTACCCAGACACCAATATACCTGGTACCCAGACACCAATATACCTGGTACCAACACACCAATATACCTGGTACCCACACACCAATATACCTGGTACCAACACACCAATATACCTGGTACCAACACAACAATATACCTGGTACCAACACACCAATATACCTGGTACCAACACACCAATATACCTGGTACCAACACACCAATATACCTGGTACCAACACACCAATATACCTGGTACCAACACACCAATATACCTGGTACCAACACACCAATATACCTGGTACCAACACACCAATATACCTGGTACCAACACACCAATATACCTGGTACCCAGACACCAATATACCTGGTACCCAGACACCAATATACCTGGTACCAACACACCAATATACCTGGTACCCACACACCAATATACCTGGTACCAACACACCAATATACCTGGTACCCAGACACCAATATACCTGGTACCAACACACCAATATACCTGGTACCAACACACCAATATACCTTGTACCAACACATCAATATACCTGGTACCAACACACCAATATACCTGGTACCAACACACCAATATACCTGGTGCCAACACACCAATATACCTGGTGCCAACACACCAATATACCTGGTACCCAGACACCAATATACCTGGTACCAACACACCAATATACCTGGTGCCAACACACCAATATACCTGGTACCCAGACACCAATATACCTGGTACCAACACACCAATATACCTGGTACTATCACACCAATATACCTGGTACTATCACACCAATATACCTGGTACCAACACACCAATATACCTGGTACCAACACACCAATATACCTGGTACTAACACACCAATATACCTGGTACCAACACACCAATATACCTGGTACCAACACACCAATATACCTGGTACCCACACACCAATATACCTGGTACCAACACACCAATATACCTGGTGCCAACACACCAATATACCTGGTACCCAGACACCAATATACCTGGTACCAACACACCAATATACCTGGTGCCAACACACCAATATACCTGGTACCAACACACCAATATACCTGGTACCAACACACCAATATACCTGGTACCAACACACCAATATACCTGGTGCCAACACACCAATATACCTGGTACCAACACACCAATATACCTGGTACCAACACACCAATATACCTGGTACCAACACACCAATATACCTGGTACCCAGACACCAATATACCTGGTACCAACACACCAATATACCTGGTACCAACACACCAATATACCCATATATACACACATACACACACAATACACTTCGGGGGAAGGGAGGAGAAAATGAGAGAAGAGTGATTAAACAAATCTCTGTTCATCTGCTGATGCAGGAGCCTCTCATGTAGGGACGGCATCCGCTCGGTCGCCTGTGACCCACATCCCACGCAAAACGGAGGGGAAGAAAAGAGTCTCCGTTTGCAGCCGACAAAGTAACTCCAGTTTCTCCGTGTGTGCTGCTCCGCCTCGACATTGACAGAATGGGGACAGTTTAATTTGATATATGGCCATGAAAATGTTGCTTTCTCAGCAGAGCGTAACAAATGGTTTATTGAAAAATGGTTAGACTTACTTCACAATGCCCTAAAAAAAAAAAAAGGAAAAAAGAAGAAGAAAAAAAACGGCTTCACTTTGTTGTTGTTTTAACGTTTGATAAATAAATAATGCCGAAGTTACAGAGGATGCTAATTCCATCGGGTTTGTTCCAGAAAACTCCTTGTCCCCGCGGACACGGCTCCCACCTGAGAGAGCGGAATGCACCGTGGCCGGCGTGTTATTATTGAGAGTGTGCGCACGGGGGAGAGTGACACAGCGATCATATTGTTATTGATCCTATTGTATTGTTATGATCCCATGTTTGTGGGACTCCTTGGCCCCTCCTCATGAAGTATTCTGTTTGGTTTCACAGACATTTCTATGACTATCAAAAATACAACTGTGAGCTGAAGGATGAGGGAACAATGTGTGCATGGGTTTACCTCATTCATGTAAGGGTTTAGCTCATTAAGGTTTGAGTTTACCTCCTCATTCATGTATGGGTTTACCCCATTAATATATGGGTTTACCTCATTAATGTATAGGTTTACCTCATTCATGTATGGGTTTACCACATTAACACATTGAGTGCCAACGACAAGACATCTTGTTGTTGGCCGCCATGCTTTGAGTGCCAACGACGAGAAATCTCGTTATTTAATCGTTATTGCTTTTATTAGCGATATCCATTCATTTTTCATCAATCCAGTCTCACGTTATCATTGGGACTGGCTCTGACCTCGAAAAGGGCAAATACCGCCCCCTATGATCTCCCGGATGGTATTGCACCCATTGGATTGAACTCAATGGAAATGCATAAAAAAAAAAACGGATTCCACATTTTACTTTCACAGGCAATGTAACCCGAGACTACTGCGTTCATTGGGGACCCTCAGAGCAGCGTGGAATATGTGTTTCAAGTACATAACGTTGGATCAATAAACGCGATCGATATTTGGAATGGCGATCAGGAATTGGAATAATCTTTTTGCAGAACATCTGATGTGAGGTAAGGAATCTATTTGACCAGTCTTGGGGTAATCAGATGTGTGTATGTGTGTATATGACGTTAGCGCTGACCAGATAATCGATTTTTCAGCCCGCTTCTCTAGCGTGCATAAGTACACATATACTATCGATAATCTAGCGTTTATTTGAAAACTATTCATAAATCAGCCGGAAAATGACAACGTGTTGTGTGTATTCCACTAAAGGGCGATTCCTGTGGAATCTTTTTATTTTTCTAGAATTTTTTTAAAACGTCAGT
The DNA here is from genome assembly GCF_963971535.1 of Notolepis coatsorum. Classification (NCBI taxonomy): domain Eukaryota; kingdom Metazoa; phylum Chordata; class Actinopteri; order Aulopiformes; family Paralepididae; genus Notolepis; species Notolepis coatsorum. The sequence goes on from NC_140170.1 coordinate 25,182,210, forward strand.
ATTTCAAAACGGTATAAAATGGAAATTTACAGATGAAAAAACAATCCGTTTCGTACATGTTGACTGCACGCAAGTCATTGATAAGCGACGGGCGTTAAACAGTTAAACCATCGCTGTTAGTTGAATTTAGAACTGCTGAAATCATGTCTAAAGGCAGAAGCCAGGTAATGTACACACTATTTTAATGGACAGAGAGGAAAAGTATGATTTAATGGGGAAACACCAGTAAAATTATCCCACTGTCCACACCACTCTTAAAAGCATGTGCATTTCAGTTTGGGGGACAGCTTTATGGAATAGAATGGAAGTGTGAACGAAACAACAACACAGGTCAAAAATAGATACAAAAAAGCACTGATGTTATACTCACTAGATCACGCCTAGGGGTGGTTGTTAGGCCCGACGCGCAGCGGAGGGTCGTTAGACCCCCCTAGGCGTGATCTAATGAGTATAACACATGACATCAAGTGATGTAATGCTTTTATACAATGGACCAATTCACCCAACCTTATTGCTATACAATAAACACACAGTAATTGAAGCATGATGGAGATTTATTCACAAAACCATCCGCAGAAAAAGTCAATAGGGAGTATCTGCAGAGCCGCAGAGCCAGGCTGGACGGGTTGGAGGCGGTCTGGACAAGTATTAGTAGTCTGGACAAGTATTTGCACTACTGCGCACCATTTTCAACTTCACTTTCGTCTCGTTTACATAGATCCCCCATTTTCAACTTACCTTCCCCCATTTTCAACCTTAACTTTCGTCTCGTTTACATAGGTACATAGACAGTAATGTTACATCTAGACATGTACAGTATGACATGTAATAATAGAGTAAACTTGTACATAGACAGTAATGTTACATCTAGACATACCAGATCTAGTAATAATAGAGTAAAGTTAACTTTCGTCTCAGTAACAATGTTCATAAAGTGTACATCTAGACATTTATGACATACCAGATCTAGTAATAATAGAGTAAACTTAACTTTCGTCTCAGTAACAATGTTCATAAAGTGTTGAGTGCTACAGTGTAGGTTAGTTTATTAGGACAAGTGCATGACAGTAAGGTTAGTTAGGGTTAGATTTTTTTTATTTAGATAATGGTTGAAGTAGTAATAATAGAGTAAACTTAACTTTCGTCTCTGTAACAATGTTCATAAAGTGTACATCTAGACATTTATGTGTACATAGACAGTAATGTTACATCTAGACATACCAGATCTAGTAATAATAGAGTAAACTTAACTTTCGTCTCAGTAACAATGTTCATAAAGTGTTGAGTGCTACAGTGTAGGTTAGTTTATTAGGACAAGTGCATGAGAGTAAGGTTAGTTAGGGTTAGATTTTTTTTATTTAGATAATGGTTGAAGTAGTGAGTCTTTAGTCGACGGCGAAAGATTAGACGGGATTCGGCTGTCCTAACTGGGGTGGGTAGTTCATTCCACCATTGTGGGGCAAGGACTGAGAATAGGCGACTTCTCTTTGATGACCCGACTTCTCTTTGATGACCCGACTTCTCTTTGATGACCCTCCCGGAGCTTGGATAGGAGTAGGAATAAACTGTACATATACAGCACTGTTTGAACCTGGCACACAACATACTTCACATGTAATTTTTCTTTTTGTGGAGACGAAGATGATGAGTACCGGTCTTCTCCTCAGACATATAAAATCAGTTTTTCAATACAAGTACGACTCAAGACCAGCTCAGAGAGACCTCCATTTACACCAGTCCATTTACTCTGCAAGAGAGCAGTGATGCGTTTATTCAGAAAAATCATTAAAACAATCGATGTCTGATGCCCCAGAGCCTTTTATAACCATGACGTCAGAACCGGACCTGATGAAGAGGATATGAACCGGACCTGATGAAGAGGATATGAACCTGATGAAGAGGATATGAACCGGACCTGATGAAGAGGATATGAACCTGATGAAGAGGATATGAACCTGATGAAGAGGATATGAACCGGGCCTGATGAAGAGGATATGAACCGGACCTGATGAAGAGGATATGAACCTGATGAAGAGGATATGAACCTGATGAAGAGGATATGAACCTGATGAAGAGGATATGAACCGGACCTGATGAAGAGGATATGAACCTGATGAAGAGGATATGAACCTGATGAAGAGGATATGAACCTGATGAAGAGGATATGAACCGGACCTGATGAAGAGGATATGAACCTGATGAAGAGGATATTAACCGGACCTGATGAAGAGGATATGAACCTGATGAAGAGGATATGAACCTGACCTGATGAAGAGGATATGAACCTGATGAAGAGGATATGAACCTGATGAAGAGGATATGAACCTGACCTGATGAAGAGGATATGAACCTGATGAAGAGGATATGAACCTGATGAAGAGGATATGAACCGGACCTGATGAAGAGGATATGAACCTGATGAAGAGGATATGAACCGGACCTGATGAAGAGGATATGAACCTGATGAAGAGGATATGAACCTGACCTGATGAAGAGGATATGAACCTGATGAAGAGGATATGAACCTGATGAAGAGGATATGAACCGGACCTGATGAAGAGGATATGAACCTGATGAAGAGGATATGAACCGGACCTGATGAAGAGGATATGAACCTGATGAAGAGGATATGAACCTGATGAAGAGGATATGAACCTGATGAAGAGGATATGAACCTGATGAAGAGGATATGAACCGGACCTGATGAAGAGGATATGAACCGGACCTGATGAAGAGGATATGAACCGGACCTGATGAAGAGGATATGAACCTGATGAAGAGGATATGAACCGGACCTGATGAAGAGGATATGAACCTGATGAAGAGGATATGAACCGGGCCTGATGAAGAGGATATGAACCGGACCTTATGAAGAGGATATGAACCGGACCTGATGAAGAGGATATGAACCGGACCTGATGAAGAGGATATGAACCAAAAGGCACAATGGTAGATCAAGGAGAACACTGTCGTTGAAGTTGTGTAGACCATCTTTCCATTCCTGGTAACGGTAATGCATTCTACATTGTTTGCAGTATTTGTAGTAGGTGGCAACATCTAGAGAGGGAAATATGCAGCATTACACTTGATACAGTACTTTCTCACATGGTTGATTTAATTAACACTGTACATTTCAATATCATAATCAAAATACCTTGAATAATTTTGGTGCTAGTCAGGATTTTGGCCTTTGTAGTAATAAGGACAGGATCTGAGAGGGGCACATTGTCTGGGCATCGCTGGCACATCATCTCCTCAGGAACTAGGCATGGTGGATAAACAGTTTCCACTGAAGGAAGCCTCAAGTTTTCTGGGAGCACAGCAGGGATCATCTTTTTTTCCTGCATGTACTCAACCATGCTCTGCAGTTTGTCTTTCGGTGGATAGTACATGTCACAATCACCTTCATTCTGTGATGCATGTGGTACAGTGCTTGGATCCAACTCCAGTCCACATGCATGCGCATACACATTGCGCTCCGCCCCCACCCCCCCCCCCCGCAATACTTGTCCAGACCACTAATACTTGTCCAGACCGCCTCCAACCCGTCCAGCCTGGCTCTGCGGCTCTGCAGATACCCCCTACTCGAAAAAGTAGGTACAAAAAAAGAAAAAAAAGTTACCTCCGCCTCCGTGTCTAGAAGCAGAGGGAGGTGCTACAAAGCATGCCATCTAACAACAAACTACCAGGTGTCTCTAGTTGTAATTAGTTATCATTTGCTCCTCTGTGTATCTGAGTAACTGTACATCTGTTCAACTGTACTGTCTCCTGTTGTCAGAGTTTTTATCAGAGGTTTGTTTAAGTTAACTTCATCTCTAGTCTAGTCTGTGTTTGTTGTCGCTCCCCAGTGCAGTCGACTGTGGTATCTTTGTAGTTTTTGTCATTAAACAGCCTTGAAACGTCTCCCGCCTCCTCCTCTTGGGCTCCACCTCCACACGACACCGGTCGTAACGCCGCCCGCCTGCAGGGCCCTGGGTTGACAAAGCGAACGCGCACCGTGCCGACATCGGGGGAAGGGAGGGAACACAATACGGCACGTTCCCCTTCAATGCGGGTTCCCTGTTGTTCTATTGTTCCACGGACCTTTGATGTTGCTTCCCTTCAGCGACACTGATCAAACTGTTTGTTCCACCCCCCTCCTCACCCCCCTCCCTCACCACCCTGCCCCCCCCCCCCTCGCCCCACCTCCCTCACCCCCCCTCACATCATAATCTCATCAGAACATCGTCCCTCATCCTCCTCCTCCTACCTCCTTCATTTCTAATTCATGACCTTTACACCAAACAATGATCAATCAGCAGCTGTTTTTTCCTCATCAGGTTCGGCTTCAGAATCCCACCTCTATCTGAATGAAGTACAAGCCCTTATGAAGCCCCCCCCCCCCCACCCTGCTGATTGAGCTGATTAATCAATAGGAGGGAGAGACGGGATATTATAATATTCATGTGCAGTACTGTTCTGTATAAAGTATTAGGAAGGGTCCGATACTAACACTGGACACACACACACACACACACACACACACACACACACACACACACACACACACACACACACATACAGTACATACAGTACATACATACATACATACATACATACATACATACATACATACATACATACATACATACATACATACATACATACATACATACATACATACATACATACATACATACATACATACATACAGTACATACAGTACATACATACATACATACATACATACATACATACATACATACATACATACATACATACATACATACATACATACATACATACATACATACATACATACATACATACATACATACATACATACATACATACATACATACATACATACACACACACATACATACATACATACATACATACATACATACATACATACATACATACATACATACATACATACATACATACATACATACATACATACATACATACATACATACATACATACATACATACATACATACATACAGTACTGTACATACATACATACACACATACATACATACATACATACATACATACATTACTGTACATACATACATACATACACACATACATACATACATACATACATACATACATACATACATACATACATACATACATACATACATACATACATACATACATACATACATACATACACACATACATACATACATACATACATACATACATACATACATACATACATACATACATACACACATACATACATACATACATACATACATACATACAGTACTGTACATACATACATACATACATACATACATACATGCATACATGCATACATGCATACATGCATACATGCATACATACATACATACATACATACATACATACATACATACATACATACATACATACATACATACATACATACATACATACATACATACATACAGTACTGTACATACATACATACATACATACATACATACATACATACATACATACATACATACATACATACATACATACATACATACATACATACATACATACATACATACATACATACATCATACATACATACATACATACATACATACATACATACATACATACATACATACATACATACATACATACATACATACATACATACATACATACACACACACACACATACATACATACATACATACATACATACATACATACATACATACATACATACATACATACATACATACATACATACATACATACATACATACATACATACATACATACATACATACACACACACACACACACACATACATACATACATACATACATACATACATACATACATACATACATACATACATACATACATACATACATACATACATACATACATACATACATACATACATACATACATACATACATACATACATACATACATACATACATACAGTTTTAGTAGAAAGAAAATGAAAATAAAAAAATTATATAAAAGGTGAGAGAGGAAGGAGTTCAAGGCTTGAAGGCTAGGGTAAAAAGGTGGGTTTTTAGGGCTTTTTTAAATGATGAGAGGGTGTCTGCGTGACGGATATGGTTCGGCAGGGCATTCCAGAGGGTGGGGGCAGCTGCAGCGAAGGCCCTGTCGCCCCCCAGGTCCGGAGCTTAGTCCTGATGGGTTGGAGGAGGTTAGCATCTGCGGACCTGAGGCAGCGGGTAGGCGTGTGGTGGTGGTCAGAGAGGTAGGAGGGGGCCAGGTTGTTGAGCAGGGACGTGCACAGGACTTTAGAGGGGCAGGTGCTCAAAGGAGGAAAAGGGCACTGGGCCTGTGCTAAGGGGAGGGGCCCTTTTATGCTTTTTTTTAAGCTCACTTATCCTTGAAAGACACTTTTATCACTGACTTAAAAGGCCCACACATCTCCATAAATGTTCAGGGTGGAGGGAATAAGTGGTTACCCTACAGACCCCAAGTCTGTTAGGACAGCAGACTCGGTTGGCACTGCTCAAAACTTACCTTTTTAAAATAGCTTTTAAATGAATTATTATCTTTATTTCATTGTCTTATTTTTCTTTATTTCTATAAATGTTACTTAAATATTTTATTATAATCTGTATCATTGTTTTATGTAGCGAGTGCCCGGACGAAATATGGGCGAGCACCACTTCCGGCGCATCACTTCCTGTTTGGGCGATCCGCCGATCGGCCACCAGATGGCGCTCTTGAACCGTTGGAGAGTTGAGAGGGGCTCAACAGTAGATCTCAGGTCTCCGGGGGAGAAATATGATTTCGATCACAGATTTTTGAAATATTGATATCAAAGACGTGGTACGGCGTCTTTGGCAGAATGAGCATGGCGGGGAAAGACGTCCTACGGCGTTTTTGGCGATTAAAGTGTTAACAGATTGCAGAATGGGTACAGTACAGTACAGCTCAATACACACAATTGTTAAGGGGATGCAGACCAGAGAGACTTACATCAGGGTCCCCCATTTTCAATTCATGACATTTATGACATACACAACATACAGATATAAGAATCTAATCTAATCATCTAAACTAATCTAATCATGACATTTAAGACATGCATGACATACAGATATATATATATATATATATATATATATATATATATACATATACATATATATATATATCTCTGCTATTAAACCAGGAAGTGCAGCACTGTTGATAAGGCTGTAGCCTCCACTACTGTAGTGCCCTGCGCTGCAACACAACTAACACAAGAGTGAACAAAAAACGCTCATGGACCTGCGGTCTGTCGTTGACTGCTCGCTTGTGTTGTTCGTTGGATTAGTTTTGGATTATTTGGGCTCGCCAAACAAACTATCAAAACGTACACGGAACCGCGGTCTGTCGTTGACTGAGTCGATTGTGTTGTCGCTGTGTGTCAGACTCTGGATTATTTCGAACACCCGCCCACCTTTGTTTGTTGTTTCTCGGCGCAGAGATCTGTCTACTGAAAAAAACAGCTTCAATCATAGTAACGCGCCGCATTTTTTGGCAGTAACGGTAACGCCGTTATTAAGATTGGAAGAGTAATCCGTTAGATTACTCGTTACTGAAAAAACTAACGCCGTTAGTAACACCCTTATTCCCATCACTGGATGTCACAGTATGATGTCATAATCAAACATTCTAGAACATTTGTGATGTCACAGTATGATGTCATAATAGACTATTCTAGAACCTTTTTGATGTCACAGTATGATGTCATAATCAAACATTCTAGAACATTTGTGATGTCACAGTATGATGTCATATTAGAACATTCTAGAACATTTGTTGTCACAGTATGATGTCATAATAGAACATTCTAGAACATTTATGTACAGTATATATTCAACAATCAGCCCTCCAAGAGAAGAGATGATGTTTGTATTGTGATTGTATGACAAGAGGAGCAGAGAAGAAGGAGACAGAGACGATAGAAATGTGTTTTGAAGATGAGAAGAAGAAGAAGAGGAGTGTAAACTTTCTCAAGTGTGGACGAAGCAAGAATTGTGGAGGGCAGTAATACGCCACGATGCGTCTACACTGCCGGAAATTCAAATAAGAAGAAGAAGAAGAAGAAGATGAGAAGAAGAAGAGGGTAAACAATCAAAATATGGTTTACCAGAGGCCTAAATATGGCACACCACTAGTGTAGTATAAGAACTGAGGAGGGAAGAAATACGCCAAGAAAGAAGAAGAAGAGACCATCAAAATAATTGCGGAGGGCAGTAATACACCACGATGCGTCTACACTGCCGGAAATTCAAATAAGAAGAAGAAGAAGGAGAGAGAGATGGAGGGTTCCCCCTCTTGGGGGGGCCCTCCAAGAGAGGAGATGATGTTTGTATTGTGATTGTATGACAAGAGGAGCAGAGAAGAAGGAGACAGAGACGATAGAAATGTGTTTTGAAGATGAGAAGAAGAAGAAGAGTGTAAACTTTCTCAAGTGTGGGCGAAGCAAGAATTGTGGAGGGCAGTAATACGCCACGATGCGTCTACACTGCCGGAAATTCAAATAAGAAGAAGAAGAAGAAGAAGTTCTCAGATCTCAGAAGACAAGTGAAGATCGCACTTGTTGTTTACGGCTATTTGTCTGTAAGCTTGAATATATTCTGTAGATACAATTTAAAATCCCCACATGGAAAAGGAAACAATGTCCTGTACAATCCTTAATGAGCTGCCTCTGGAGGGAAGGTTCTGTGATGTGGTTATTAAAGTCAACAGCACCGAGTTGAATGCCCACAAGGCCCTCCTGTGTGACTGCAGTGACTATTTCAGGTAAGTTTAGCTTGGTTCAGGTTAGCTTGGTTCAGGTTAGCTTGGTTCAGCTTAGCTTGGTTCAGGTTAGCTTGGTTCAGGTTAGCTTGGTTAGTAAACAGATACCATACTGTACTTTTATTGTAAACAGATACTATACTGTACTTCTGCTGTAAACAGATACTATACTGTACTTCTACTGTAAAAATATAATATACTTCTACTGTGCTAAGACCCTATACTTCTACAGTGAACATATATTACTACACAGGACAGAATGTTGCTTACTGTTTACTCATCAGATATCTCTATAATCTGCGTCCCACAGAGCCCTCTTCACTCGCTGGAGCGACTCAGAGAAAGCAGTCTACACTATCCCTGGGGTGTCCCCGGGTATGATGCAGCTCATCATAGAGTACTCCTACACACGCTTTGTGCTGGTGACAGCAGATAACGTGGAAGAGCTTCTGGTGGCTGCAGACCAGCTTCGCGTCACTGGCATAGTAGGAGCGTGCTCTGACTTCCTAGAACGCCAGCTGTCTCTGGAAAACTGTGTCGGTATCTGGAGGTTCGTGGACATCTACTGCTGCCCTGACCTGAGGCGCAAGGCCCATCTCTTCATCGTGTGCCACTTTGAGGAGATGCTGCACGTCTCACAGGAGTTTGTGGAGCTGTCCCTGCAGCAACTGGTGGACATCATTGAGAGGGATGACCTGAACGTGAAGAGCGAGGAGACGGTGTTCGAGGCCGTCCTCCGTTGGATTGACCACTCCCGTGAGGAGCGTAAAACACACATCCATTTGCTGCTGCCCAAGGTAACTAATTGTATTACTGTGCATTACATTAAGGGGAGACCACCCACCTAGATAGGGAAACAAATAATAAAGGATGAAATAATTTGCAAACATCTTAATTGTTTAGAATAGTCAAAAAAAGAAAGAAAATGTATTAAAAAAATTTTGGTCGCATAATTGTTTACCCATAAAGGGGCGTGGTCTATTCAAAATGGCCCCTTTTTGCATGTTACCCCAAACAGAATTTAGAAAAAATTGATGATATATAGATATTTTCTCATGGTTTTTCATGTTACTACATTAAATACCAAACTTTTTGCTAGAGGATTTTTTTATATGCCACCCGAACAGGAATTTATGACCTTTTAGTCATAGAAAATATTTTTTTTGCATCAATTTTTTGTATAAAATGTTCTAAAAATCTGGATGAGTGATATATCAAAAAATTCTCTAGCAGAAAGTTGTGGTATATGGATAGGAGGAAACGTGGCCAGTTTGGTGTGTGGAGGTACTTGAGAAATTGAGATATTTTGTTTTATGTGTAATACAAACTCATAAAATCTCGTTTTGAGAAAAACGCCTTTAAGGTTTTGTATTGTCTGTAAATCAGGCTATGATGACATATCAACAAACCATTTGGCACAAAGAAGCAGGATATAGATATGAATAAAGGTGGAAAGTTTGGTGTGTGAAGATGCTAGGGAAATGGTACATGTCTACCCTTTGGGAAAACGCCTTCAAAGTTCTGTATTGTAAAATGTCATAACATTTTATTTGAAACCGCTATTTACAAACACAACACCCAATCAAACCATTAGTAATAGACAACCTAAACACATGCCTGATAACTGAATAACATAATAACATAATAATAATGATGTAGTAGTAGTAACAGTTTAGTAACAAACAACACAACCGATTACTGTACCCCCTAATAGGCAAACAAATATGAGGCACTTCCCCATTCAATATGTCCACATTTATAGTTGCAATCATGCTAAATGAAGCAAAATAAGCAACTAAATGTGTTTTTTTTAAGTTTTCTTGTCACTAGTTTGAAAGAAGACATGTAAAGGAGCAACATTATACAAAAATCTCAAAATTGCCCCAAAATCAGGAAAAGGGTATTTTAGGTGGGTGGTCTCCCCTTAAAACAACACTAGGTTCCCTAGTACAGTGGTTCTCAAACAGTTGGGTCCAAACTGTTCCCTAGCAACAGAAACCGTCTACAACCGATGTCTAAGTTGTACCCGCTGTCTGCTTGTCTCTTCCCAGGTTTGCATGGGCTTGATGAGGCCTGACTACTTCAGGAGCAACGTCCAGAACAACCCTGTGGTGAGGGACAGCCACGACTGCAGGCCCCTTATCCTCAGCGTCCTGAACCCCCCTGGCTCCGACAGGCTCCCAAACCCCCTGATGCGTCCACGCCTGCCCCAGGAGGTCCTGTTGGCCATCGGAGGCCAGACTCATGGCAACATCCTGACCATGGAGGCTTACGATATCCGAGCCGGTGGATGGATGGACGTGAGCGTTGAGGGGGAGAGTCCCCGGGTCTGGCACGGCACCGCTTATCTCCACGGTCTGGTCTACTGCGTCGGCGGCTGTGATAGCATACAGCATCTCAGCAGTGTGCGCAGGTTCAACCCCGTCACTTGCAGCTGGCTGCAGGCGGCTCCCATGCACTCACGCCGCTGTCAGCTCAGCGTGGTCGCGTTGCGCGGCTGTGTCTACGCCATGGGAGGGAGAGACGGATGCGTGGTACTGAACACCGCCGAGCGCTACGAGCCTGAAACCAACCAGTGGACAGTGATCTCACCCATGCTGGAGCACAGGTGCGACGCCGGGGCAGCAGCCCTCCAGGGCAAGGTGGGTGGAACTGAGGGACACAGGAATATATAAACTAAATTAGAATATTCTTTCTTATTACAGGTTTACATCTGTGGTGGCTTCAACAAGGGGTGGGAGAATCTGTTCACAGCTGAGTGCTACAGCCCAGACACCGACCAGTGGACTCTGATCGCCCCCATGAGCACCAGGTGTTACGGACTGGGAGTCGCTGCATACAGAGGACATGTCTATGCAGTAGGTGCACACAGAGACAAATGCTTTATACTCAATATTTGTATAGATATGTATCATTTGACTTTCAATGCTTCTGTGATGCCCTCATTTCCCTAAATGGATTAATACAGTGTCTGCCTGCCTGCCTGAGCCACACACTAAGACATTCCTCTCATGTGTCCTGTCCTCAGGTGGGAGGGCACAACCGTGGACACGACCTGCGTAGCGCGGAGGCCTACAGCCCCTTGACTGACTCCTGGAGCGCCCTGTCCGACATGCTCACCCCTCGCTGCAGCTTTGGCATCGCGGTGCTGGACGACCTGCTCTTCGTGGTCGGAGGCTCCTCCATTGGCTCCAGCACCATCTCCAACAAGGTGGAGCGCTACGACCAGAGCAGCAACAAGTGGACTGTAGCCGAGGACATGACGACCAGGCGCTGGGGCCTAAGCTGCTGCATAATGCATGGCCTGCCATTTTACATGAGCCAGTACGCTGCTCCCCGTGGAGGAGGAGGAGGAGGAGGAGCAGGAGGATGATGAGGAGGAAGAGGAGGAAGAGCAGGATGAGGAGGAGGAGGAGGAGGAGGAGGAGGAGGAGCAGGAGGAGGAAGATTAGGAGGAAGATGATTACGAGCAGGAGGAGGAGGAGGAGGAGGAAGATGAGGAAGAGGAGGATTAGGAGGAGGAGGAGGAGGAGGAGGAGGAGGAGGAGGAGGAAGAGGAGGAGGATTAGGAGGATTAGGAGGAGGATGAGGAGGAGGAGGAGGAGGAGGAGGAGGAGGAGGAAGAGGATGAGGAGGAGGAGAAGGAAGAGGAGGATTAGGAAGAGGAGGATTAGGAGGAGGAGGAGGAGGATGAGGAGGAGGAGGAGGAGGATGAGGAAGAGGAGGATTAGGAGCAGGAGGAGGAGGAGGAAGAAGAAGAGGATTAGGAGCAGGAGGAGGATGAGGAGGATTAGGAGGAGGAGGAAGAGGAAGATGAGGAAGATGAGGAATAGGAGGATTAGGAGAGGAGGATTAGGATGAGGAGGAAGAGGAGGATTAGGAGGAGGAGGAAGAGGAAGAAGATGAGGAGGAGGAGGAGCAGGAGGAGGAGGAAGAAGAGGAGGAGCAGGATGAGGAAGGGGAGGATTAGGAGCAGGAGGAGGAGGAGGAAGAGGAGGATTAGGAGGAGGGGGAGGAGGAGGAAGAGGAGGAAGATGAAGAGGAGGAAGAGGAGGATGAGGAGGATGATGAAGAGGAGGATGAGGAGCAGGAGGAGTAGGAGGAAGAGGAGGAGGAGGCAGCAGGGGATCCATTTAAGAACCTTAAACATTTATTAGACCAAAAGAAATCCTAAGAAATTAATAAATTACTATCAGGCAAAGATGGTGCATTTCTTTCTTCTAGTAATTCAGACAATATCTGTTTTTAGTTTGTGTAATGTAATGTAATATCTGTTTGTAGTTTGTGTAATGTAATGTAATATCTGTTTTTAGTTTGTGTAATGTAATGTAATATCTGTTTGTAGTTTGTGTAATGTAATGTAATATCTGTTTTTATTTGCACATAATATGGCAACTTTTATCCAAATGGTTGAGCCTGTTAGGAATTGCACCCCCAACCCAAGCAGATTGCAGATCACTCTCTCTATATGGAGGTAAAAAAGAAAATATGGTAAAAATAATTGGCATAAAAAGGGCACTTTTTTATGAGGCACAAAATGGCAGGTGTTTGTGCACCCGTTGGGCTCTATGTGTGCACGTGCCTGCTAGCTGTGCCCTTGAGCAAGGCACCTCAGCTTTAACCGCTCAAGTGTTAGCTGCTCAGGGGCCAGTAGTAGAGTGCCTGACCATAGTGTCTTTATACCTGTATCACTGGACATCTAAATGCATATTAAATCAAATCAAATTGATTTGTAAAGCCCAAAATCACAAGTTAATGTCCCCATGGGCCGACCAAGTCTTCTTTAAACTATTCAAGAAGAAACATCCCAATAAATTAAGAACAAAAAACCCGCCATGAAATCCAAAATAAATGTAAAATAAATAAATGCAACACTCCCAGACATACCCCAGCGAAGGTAAGGAAAAACCTAGCAATAGGAAAAAAGCACCACAGACGATGTGGAGGAGAGAAACCTTAGAAGGGCCGTTCAACGGGGGATCCCCCTTCTTGGATGTCGGTGATAATAGTGTTGCTATGGATGGGTGGAGAATAAAACAGGCGAATAGTTGGTATGTATGTACATATACGTGTAATAAAACACAAATATGTGCATGCAATAGCAACTGGGGTACATTTTTGAAACATTTACAACTCTGTACATACATATGATTAGCATTATACTCAGTAGAACAAATGTATATATCTTATACCCAGCTTAATCACTATATTAATATTAATATTGCACTTTACTGTTACATTTGCACTGGGGTTAGATGCCACCCTTATTTTCATTGTAACGTACTTATGCTGTATGATGACAATACATTTCAATGTAATCTAATCTAACTGGTACTATGACCTGAATGATGGTCCTAGAGGTCAGTGATTTGATGCTCTTTTGGTGTTTTGGCGATGGTGGCGTAAGAGAGTGCTGTCTTAACGTAAGAGAGTGCCGTCTTAACAGGTCGTGGGAAATCTCCAATATAGGCATTGGATTGGGTGGAGAGCTGGTGACTGCATGCAAATGCCCTCGTATGCCCTGTGTATGGGGACATGTCACCCATATAGAAACACACCTCTTCAATCAATATCTGAGATGCAAATAAATAAATAACCTTCTTAATAAATATAATATTTATATTGTAGTGGGTTCTATAGAGACATAATTCCCCATGGTATTGTTTTGATGTGTTGATGGGGCACTGTCACTTTAAGGAGGTTGGTTTTGGGTTGAGCTTAGAGGAGACGCCCTGTGTGGGGTTTCATTGATACATGTTTGATTACTACGAGCTGTCAGAAGCTAGCACGGCATAGTTCTGACAGCTGTCACTTGTGCTACTGCGAAATAAATGACACAGCTTTGTGTTATCGACTGATAGAAATTGTACGTTTCTCTATTCCGATGATTTCTACAATATAATATATATAAATAACTGTCTTTTACTAGTACCTTACTACTATGTACTATGTTACTATCCGTATACTACTACCTACCATGCTAATATGTCTATTATACTATGCACTCAGGGTGTAACACTCAAGTTCAACACTATTTGACAAACAATGCCACTGACCATAAGCTGCCAGAGATGCACATCTCCTGCTGACCAGAAAACCACACACTTTTCTGATAGTGGGGTGCCTGGACACTCAGTAATTTAAAATGTATATGCGAAAGTTTCGTTTTCACTTCTAATTTGAAGATAATGATCTATAGAAAAAAATTGGCTTGAGTGTCAAGGAACCAGTTGAATTTAATAAAAATGTATCCAAAATGGCCACAATCGAAATCATGAATTCTTTAAAAACGTCTTAATGTTCACACAATTGCTGTGTAATATAATTTTGTATTGCTATTTTAAGTTAATACTGTGTGAGGAATCAACCGGAGTTCAAATATTGATGTTTTGAATATTCTGGTATGGCAAAAACCAAAGATGGCTGCAATTTCCGTATTTATTTCGAATTACGCTTCATAACTTTTATTCTATTGAACCTAGAATGGTGATGTTGGTGCCTGTACCTAGGTTTTCATGAATGATTAATTGAATAAAATAAAATAAACATGATTGGAGCATATCTTATATGATATTTCACACAATGAGACAATAAATATGTGGAAAACTAGAGTTAGATATGAGAACTGTAAACAACAGTTGATTGTGAATAACAAACGATGATTGTGAAGAACGTCCTCATCACAAGAAAGGATCTGCATCTCAGCACCAATGTCAACGCCATGCCAAAGACCTGATGGAGGTGTTGCTGAGCAATGGGAATCCCTTTGAGGAGGGCAGTAAAGACCTGGGTTACATTAGACAATAAGGTGTGTGAGTCTGCGGCTGCTGCCGTATCTGTCCATCAACTCGAGTCTACGGGACAAGAGCAGTACAACAATTTCAGGAAGAGTGCTTGAATCAAATGACAGACTTCTGACAGCACCGATCAAGTGAAATAACTTACTGTTGTTCCATGAGAAGAAAACACAGAAGAAGACAGCAAATAAGCTGAGAATGCAGCACTTCAAACATCATGCAGAGCTCTATGGGAAGGCTTTTATTGTGCTAGACACAATACACGTCAAGTAGAGATATTTCTGTTGACGAGGAGTTAGTTGTGCCAGGTGTAACAAGACATTTTCTCATTCCTGTCAAATAAATTGTTAACAGATGGACAGTTCCCAGATGACAAGGATGTCTACATCACTGCAGGTGATCAAGTCCACCATGTTGGAAACAGTCCACCAATGGATCAATGCAACCATGAGGAAGCTGACACTCGTGTCCTATAATACATCTCCTCCACGCCCTCCAAACATCATCACTTGGGAGGGTGCATACTGGAGATACAGATGTTTGTCGTAATCCTTCTGACTAATTTCCATCACATCAAGCAACTAACATTGAATATATTGAACTATAATAATCAGTGCAGGAGCTCACTTATCCTTGAAAGACACTTTTATCACTGACTTAAAAGGCCCACACATCTCCATAAATGTTCAGGGGGGAGGGAATAAGTGCTTACCCTACAGACCCCAAGAAGTGCTGTATATTCTGTATTATATATGTATTGCATTTTTTATTCCAATCCCGATTTGTATTTGAGATTCCCAAATCCCATCGGACTTGACTTCTTCGTGTCCCTCAGTGAGTATAATACCAGCATTCAACTGTATGCGCCACAGCGGTTTCTATCATCATCATCATCATCATCACCACCCACACTATGCATAAAATATATAGGTCCGCGGAGAGGCACGCTGAGGAGGCCGTGCAAACTGCAATGGAATATGGGGCATCTCTCTCTCTTTACCTAATATTTTGATTCTATCCTGAAATTTTTCAGTTGGAAGGGCAGTCTATATGCGTAACGATATATTTTTTTCAAAAAGGGCACTTTTTTTATCAGGCTCAAAAAAGGCAGGTGCTCAAGCACCCCTTGGGCTCTATGTGTGCACGTGCCTGATGTTGAGGGCTTTGAAGGTGAGGAGTAGAATTTTTAACTGGAGCCAGTGGAGATCGTGGAGGATGGGGGTGATGTGGTCGGAGCGGCGGGTGGAGGTGAGCATGCAAGCAGCAGAGTTTTGGACGTATTGTAGTTTATTGAGGATTTTGGCGGATGTGCCATACAGAATGCTGTTGCAGTAGTCCAGTCGGGACGTGATAAGTGCGTGGGTCAGTGTTTCAGCAGCAGAGCAGGATAGTGAGGGGCGTAGACGGTAGACAATGTTCCTGAGGTGGAAGGAGGCGGTTTTAGTGATCTGGTTTCCATGCAGGAGGAAAGAGAGGGTGGGGTCGAGAATGATACCCAGGTTGCGGACGTGGGTGGAGGGGGTGACGATGGAGCCGTCGATGTTGACTGAAAAATCCTGGGTGGGGCGGGTCAGGGAATTTGGGCCAATGATGAGTAGTTCAGATTTGTCACAGTTGAGTTTAAGAAAGGTTTTTTTGGCATCCAGATTTTTATGTCAGAAAGGCAGGTGATGAGGGTGGAGTGGGTGGCAGCAGTGATGGTATAATCGCTCCTACTTGGAGATATGAAGAGATATCTAACATGTAGTATAATCGCTCCTACTTGGAGACATGAAGAGATATCTAACATGTGGTATAATCTCTCCTACTTGGAGACATGAAGAGATATCTAACATGTGGTATAATCGCTCCTACTTGGAGACATGAAGAGATATCTAACATGTAGTATAATCTCTCCTACTTGGAGACATGAAGAGATATCTAACATGTAGTATAATCTCTCCTACTTGGAGACATGAAGAGATATCTAACATGTGGTATAATCTCTCCTACTTGGAGACATGAAGAGATATCTAACATGTGGTATAATCGCTCCTACTTGGAGACATGAAGAGATATCTAACATGTACAGACGCAGCGCTCAAAAATCAAACCAATTCTGCTGCTTGTCTGCTGCTTGTCGCTGCTTGTGTGCCACTTAAGTCTACTCAGGTGTTAATTTTCCGGGGGTGTTGGCTGGGGGAACAAAGGGAAGGTAGTTAACTTAAGTGCTTCCCCAGGGAGGGGGTCGGGGGCTACTGCCCTCAGACCCCCAAAATAATTTTTATATGGGCAGTCTGACTTGGGGTACTGACCATATATTAGTGTTGCAATGCATGATAAGTAAACAGTGAAAAAAGCTAAGAAATCTGATGGGGCTGGGACATTTGGGACGAATACAAATTTAAGATGAAAATCTGCCCAGCCTGTGGGAGGAAGTGGAGGTGTGAAATCTGGCCCGGTCAAGAACAATAGAGGAGTGGTAGAGAGTGGTAGAGAGGCATGAGAGGTTTGAGTTTTGAGTGCTGTATCTGTAGTATAATCTCTCCTACTTGGAGACATGAAGAGATATCTAACATGTAGTATAATCTCTCCTACTTGGAGACATGAAGAGATATCTAACATGTGGTATAATCTCTCCTACTTGGAGACATGAAGAGATATCTAACATGTGGTATAATCGCTCCTACTTGGAGACATGAAGAGATATCTAACAGGGATGTTATGAGGATCTTCCAAGGCCTGTTATATTATGCATTATTAATATGATCTGTTAAAAACACAGCTGCTTGTACATCTGGGCCCTGTGAAAGTGTCTAGGAGGCCAGGTCACGGTGTACACTGGGTTACCCCCCCTGTGGGCTATAGAGGGAATACCCTCCATCTGCACAAAGGAGTGAAAACGTGAATCTTTGCCAAATCATCTATTTCCAGAACTCGGGGGGGAGGTCCAACTGTAGTTCGTCCACATGTCTTCCCACATGGGCAGATACCAATACTGATGGTTGTACGAATTTAAATTAAAATGCAGGTGCAAAACTGTCTTTAAAGGAACACGCCAACATTTTGGGAAATTAGCTTATCGTATTTTCCAGAGAGAGAAACAAGAAGATGGATACCAGTTTCCTCTCTGTGCGTTCAGTAGAAAGCTATCTGGCTGAACGTTAACCTAGCTTAGCACAATGAATGGCAGCGGACATGGCCTGTTAGCCTAGTAGTAGGCATTGTCCAACTAACACCTCTCCCCCGAAGGCTAACCGGCCAGGAAACTGGTATCTACCTTCTTGTCTCTCTCTGGAGAAGACGATAAGCTAATTTCTCAAAATGTTGGCGTGTTCCTTTAAAGCATTTCAGACATGCCCGTCTTCAAGTGTAAAACGTTTCCTGTAACAAATACAATAAATACAGATGAAAGGAGACATTAAGTTTACATCTGAGTCCTGAATGTTTACAACCCAGGGCCATGGGGGTGTGTTGCTAAGGACCCACGGGAGTTCAGTGTAGAATGTAAATTGCCATAATGCTTTGATAAAGTACTATTATTTATTGGATCTTTATTAGAAATACCATAATACCTTTTTGTAAATACCATGACACTGTTTTTGTAAATAGCATGACACTGTTTTTGTAAATACCATGACACTGTTTTTGTAAATACCATGACACTGTTTTGTAAATAGCATGACACTGTTTTTGTAAATACCATGACACTGTTTTTGTAAATACCATGACACTGTTTTTGTAAATAGCATGACACTGTTTTTGTAAATACCATGACACTGTTTTTGTAAATACCATGACACTGTTTTGTAAATAGCATGACACTGTTTTTGTAAATACCATGACACTGTTTTTGTAAATACCATGACACTGTTTTTGTAAATACCATGACACTGTTTTGTAAATAGCATGACACTGCTTTTGTAAATACCATGACACTGTTTTTGTAAATACCATGACACTGTTTTTGTAAATACCATGACATACCATGACACTGTTTTTGTAAATAGCATGACACTGT
Source organism: Notolepis coatsorum (assembly GCF_963971535.1). Taxonomy (NCBI): domain Eukaryota; kingdom Metazoa; phylum Chordata; class Actinopteri; order Aulopiformes; family Paralepididae; genus Notolepis; species Notolepis coatsorum. Next base: position 25,201,771 of record NC_140170.1, read on the forward strand.
TTTTGTAAATACCATGACACTGTTTTTGTCAATAGCATGACACTGTTTTTGTAAATACCATGACACTGTTTTTGTAAATAGCATGACACTGTTTTTGTAAATACCATGACACTGTTTTTGTAAATACCATGACACTGTTTTTGTCAATAGCATGACACTGTTTTTGTAAATACCATGACACTGTTTTGTAAATAGCATGACACTGTTTTTGTAAATACCATGACACTGTTTTTGTCAATAGCATGACACTGTTTTTGTAAATACCATGACACTGTTTTTGTAAATACCATGACACTGTTTTTGTCAATAGCATGACACTGCTTTTGTAAATACCATGACACTGTTTTTGTAAATAGCATGACACTGTTTTTGTAAATACCATGACACTGTTTTTGTAAATAGCATGACACTGTTTTTGTAAATACCATGACACTGTTTTTGTAAATAGCATTACACTGTTTTTGTAAATACCATGACATAGTTTTTGTAAATAGCATGACACTGTTTTTGTAAATACCATGACACTGTTTTTGTAAATACCATGACACTGTTTTTGTAAATACCATGACACTGTTTTTGTAAAGGTGAAATGACTCAACACCCTCCGTCAGAGATTCCCTTTACTTCCAGTGTTACGAAAGGTTAGACAGTGGCTCGGGAGGTAGATCAGTCGTCTGGCAATCTGGAGGTTCCCGGTTCGATTCCCGCTCCTCCCGGGCAGCGTATCGTCGATGTGTCCTTGAGCAAGACACTTAACCCCATAATTGCTCCCGATGAGCAGGTCGGCACCTTGCATGGTCGCCTCCGCCGTCGGTGTGTGAACGTATGAGTGAACGGGTAAAATGTGAGTAACAAATTGTAAAGCGTTTTGGATAAAAGCGCCATATATAAAAAAAAAAAAGCAGTCATTTACCATCTGCACGCATTACCAATAAGAGGCGCGTCTGGATTTGTACAATTTCATGTCTGAATCAGCCTCGGTCAGTGAGCAGCACTAACAAGTACAAAGTAACAAGGCAAAGCAGTGAACACTCAATTACCGTAATGGACCTCTCCTCTCAAGGTCACATATTGGACAAAATGATGAATAGATTAGAAATCCATTTAGTTCCCGGCAAATGCTTTTCAGATGTCTTTTTCTCGGCTGGTTTCTATGGAAACGTCTGTCTAACAGGCTTATCTTCAGGCCTGCTGATGCGATGAAGACAGAACGGTGCCAAGTACAAGAGGCTGGCCGGACGTACGACACGGCCCCCAAACTAAAGAAACATCTGATGTGGGGGGAGGGGGGAAAAAGATGAAAGTAAGTCTAGAGACGACGGGGGACGTTGTGAGGAGATGGACGCTTGGATCCCAGTGTCTTCTCTTCTCTCTCACTGCCAATCGTGTCGGTGTGGACGGTCGGCCGAGCCGGAGGCACCACGGCCGGATTCGATCCCACTGTCTCTGTGGTGGTAGACAGACGCTTAGTCCACTGCGCTACCCCCGGCCACACTGAAAGGTTGTATATCTGCTGTTTGTCACAAATAAACACCTTTGGAGCATTGAAAGGTGAGTAGCGAGCCCCGCTGTGTCCATGTACTACTGTTTTTACAGTTTGGCTCGGCACCAAGGAACGGAGGATGTGCGTTATTTATTTTTCTGTATGTGTTTATATAAATGAGAGGGGCGACAGTGGCTCAGGAGGTCGAGCAGTCGTCTGGTAATCGGAAGGTTCCCGGTTTGATTCCCGCTCCTCCCGTGCAGCGTGTCGAAGTGTCCTTGAGCAAGACACTTAACCCCCTACTTGCTCCAGATGAGCAGGTTGGCAACCTTGCATGGTCGCCTCCCGCCATCGGTGTGTGAACATGTGAATGAATGTGAGGAACATAATTGTAAAGCGCTTTGGATACAAGCGCTATATAAATGCACCATTTACCATTTAAATACGCACGTGTTTGTAAGAATGAAAACAAATTAAAAAAAATAAAGAATCCCTCCAACCCCATGGTTTGGTTTTCAGTGATGGTGGGGTTAAATGGTGATTACAGATTGCACCTTTAAAAATAATCGGAGGACAGGCAAACCTTAATGGATTCACACCGTGTGTTAGAGACCCACGGCGTGTTAACGCAGCTCACTCAGGGGACCGTGATATGTGGCACTGAGAGCCGCCTTCCAGACGCTCAACCAATGAGTACCGTCTTAACGTTAAGAGCTGAACAACAGGGCCTCGCTGCCTCCATCTCAACACTCCCAGTGACGGGGCTGAACAACAGGCTGCCTCCAGCTCAACACTCTCAGTGACGGGCTGAACAACAGGCTGCCTCCAGCTCAACACTCCCAGTGACGGGGCTGAACAACAGGCTGCCTCCAGCTCAACACTCCCAGTGACGGGGCTGAACAACAGGCTGCCTCCAGCTCAACACTCCCAGTGACGGGGCTGAACAACAGGCTGCCTCCAGCTCAACACTCCCAGTGACGGGCTGAACAACAGGCTGCTTCCAGCTCAACACTCTCAGTGACGGGGCTGAACAACAGGCTGCCTCTAGCTCAACACTCCCAGTGACGGGGCTGAACAACAGGCTGCCTCCAGCTCAACACTCCCAGTGACGGGGCTGAACAACAGGCTGCCTCCAGCTCAACACTCCCAGTGACGGGGCTGAACAACAGGCTGCCTCCAGCTCAACACTCCCAGTGACGGGGCTGAACAACAGGCTGCCTCCAGCTCAACACTCCCAGTGACGGGGCTGAACAACAGGCTGCCTCCAGCTCAACACTCCCAGTGACGGGGCTGAACAACAGGCTGCCTCCAGCTCAACACTCCCAGTGACGGGGCTGAACAACAGGCTGCCTCCAGCTCAACACTCCCAGTGACGGGGCTGAACAACAGGCTGCCTCCAGCTCAACACTCCCAGTGACGGGGCTGAACAACAGGCTGCCTCCAGCTCAACACTCCCAGTGATGGGGCTGAACAACAGGCTGCCTCCAGCTCAACACTCCCAGTGACGGGGCTGAACAACAGGGCCTCACTGCCTCCATCTCAACACTCCTCACCACTTCAAAAGTTCTAGTTCCTTTTTTATTTTTATTCGAATTGTATTAGTCTTAATTATCTTATACATTTTGTGTATGTCCGCTTCTATTCAAATCCCTAGTGCTGCTGTGACCATAATGCAATTTCCCTCTGGGGATAAACATAGTTTCTTATCTTATCTTATCTTATCATATTTTTTTGTATCTTATCGTGTAGGACTCAGTGAGAGCTCCTACCTGGCTACGACTCGGCATAACTCCATTTAGACCTCTAACCTTTCTCAGTTCATGGACCCTAACCCTCTCTGATAGGATGTACAATCAGGGACTGTCGTATGAGTGTCTATATGAGTGTCTATAATGTAGATATGATTAAGAGTGTCTATACTGTAGATATGATTAAGAGTGTCTATAATGTAGATATGATTAAGAGTGTCTATACTGTAGATATGATTAAGAGTGTCTATAATGTAGATATGATTAAGAGTGTCTATAATGTACATATGATTAAGAGTGTCTATAATGTAGATATGATTAAGAGTGTCTATACTGTAGATATGATTAAGAGTGTCTATACTGTAGATATGATTACGAGTGTCTATAATGTAGATATGATTAAGAGTGTCTATACTGTAGATATGATTAAGAGTGTCTATACTGTAGATATGATTAAGAGTGTCTATAGTGTAGATATGATTAAGAGTGTCTATAATGTAGATATGATTAAGAGTGTCTATAATGTAGATATGATTAAGAGTGTCTATACTGTAGATATGATTAAGAGTGTCTATAATGTAGATATGATTAAGAGTGTCTATACTGTAGATATGATTAAGAGTGTCTATAGTGTAGATATGATTAAAAGTGTCTATAGTGTAGATATGATTAAGAGTGTCTATACTGTAGATATGATTAAGAGTGTCTATAATGTAGATATGATTAAGAGTGTCTCTACTGTAGATATTATTAAGAGTGTCTATAGTGTAGATATGATTAAGAGTGTCTATACTGTAGATATGATTAAGAGTGTCTCTACTGTAGATATTATTAAGAGTGTCTATAGTGTAGATATGATTAAGAGTGTCTATACTGTAGATATGATTAAGAGTGTCTATAATGTATATATGATTAAGAGTATATATACTGTAGATATGATTAAGAGTGTCTATACTGTAAATATGATTAAGAGTGTCTATACTGTAGATATGATTAATAGTGTCTATAATGTAGATATGATTAAGAGTGTCTATACTGTAGATATGATTAAGAGTGTCTATACTGTAGATATGATTAAGAGTGTATATACTGTAGATATGATTAAGAGTGTCTATAGTGTAGATATGATTAAGAGTGTCTATACTGTAGATATGATTAAGAGTGTCTATAGTGTAGATATGATTAAGAGCGTCTATAATGTAGATATGATTAAGAGTGTCTATACTGTAGATATGATTAAGAGTGTCTATACTGTAGATATGATTAAGAGTGTCTATAGTGTAGATATGATTAAGAGTGTATATACTGTAGATATGATTAAGAGTGTCTATACTGTAGATATGATTAAGAGTGTATATATTGTAGATATGATTAAGAGTGTCTATAGTGTAGATATGATTAAGAGTGTCTATAATGTAGATATGATTAAGAGTGTCTATAGTGTAGATATGATTAAGAGTGTCTATAATGTAGATATGATTAAGAGTGTCTATACTGTAGATATGATTAAGAGTGTCTGTAACTGAGGGGTACAATTCCCTGACTGTATTGATAAGTATGGTATCATTAAACCACTACCGCTTTATGTACTTTAACTACTGGCCACACAGTACATGATATAGATATGATGAACACTTTCCCACCATGAAACCAAGTCCACACAAATGTATCCGTCGAATATTTAATATATAGCAAAGGGTATATACAACGTTCACGTAATGACATTTATGATTTGAATGCACTTGTAAGGCAAATGAGTATTCGTAGGCAAATCAACATTGAATGTCCAATCTCTGGTTACGCAGGAAGCAAGTATACAACCTGGTTCTTTAGGGAACTATAGCGATGGTACTTAATGATTATAGCTGGATATACTAAAGGGGGGTCCTGCTGGTTGTAAGTCAGTAGGGGGGGGGGGGGTTAGGAGAGCCGCCGGCGATATCCCATCTGGCCAACGATTTCTTGGGAGAATTCAGAGTGCTGAACACGGTGCCCACAGAACCTTGGTCCACAGATGAATACAGTTGGGCCCTCTTGTAGACGGTAGCTGCCGGTCCACAACGAAGAGACGTGAGGCGACCTCACTCGGGGTAGAGCGCCGTCTCACCTGGACTCCTCTCGGGGGGTAGTTCCAACACTCACCAGTGTTGGCTGTTATCCATGGCATAAATCAAAGCACCCAAAGCAAGTAGATAATCCAAGCCGTGTAGGGCTCGCCGTCGTCCGGGTAAGGTAATCCAATGTGCAGGTCCACTCGTCCTAGCCCAGAACTCCTCGGATGAAAGCACCACACGTGGTCTGCCCAGCCTGGTTAAGACTCTAGATAACGCGAGGAAACGATGGGGGTACTGCTCACTTTATAACTCTAACCGAACGATGCACCATACATAATAGACTATTATTAACTTAATAGAAATACGTCCCACTCGACGGTATAGTGCCAAACTATGACAATTCAACTATTAATCCACACGATGTCTCAATGCCATTCTGAGGCCAAGTTGACCATACTGCACCACACGTGTATCGTGGGTGAGGCTTAACGTCTTGCCACTAGGTTGGAGGGTAAAGAACTAAGGGCTAAGGGACTAAAAGAAAGTTCTACTTTACTTGCGCCATATATATATGCGCTGTGAACAAATAGTACCATTCGTATTTCGCCAGACGTATTCCTATGCGGAACCGGGCTAGTAACGACATGTTCGTTGGCACGATTGAACTTGAACCAAGGGGCTTGGCTGCTGGCGCCAAGTTCTTGTCCAATGAGATAATGAAACTATTATGGGCTGTTAGTAGACTAAAGGGATATTCAGTGTATATGTACAAGGAATATACAAGGGATATCAAACGATATACAAATACTATTAAATATATATCCATAAATAAATATATATATTCGGTTTAATCTGATCCTTCACAACAGTGTCTATAATGTAGATATGATTAAGAGTGTCTATACTGTAGATATGATTAAGAGTGTCTATAATGTAGTTATGATTAAGAGTGTCTATCGTGTAGATATGATTAAGAGTGTCTATACTGTAGATATGATTAAGAGTGTCTATACTGTAGATATGATTAAGAGTGTCTATAATGTAGTTATGATTAAGAGTGTCTATTCTATACTGTAGATATGATTAAGAGTGTCTATACTGTAGATATGATTAAGAGTGTCTATACTGTAGATATGATTAAGAGTGTCTATACTGTAGATATGATTAAGAGTGTCTATACTGTAGATATGATTAAGAGTGTCTATAATGTAGATATGATTAAGAGTGTCTATACTGTAGATATGATTAAGAGTGTCTATACTGTAGATATTATTAAGAGTGTCTATAGTGTAGATATGATTAAGAGTGTATATAGTGGAGATATGATTAAGAGTGTCTATAATGTAGATATGATTAAGAGCGTCTATACTGTAGATATGATTAAGAGTGTCTATAATGTAGTTATGATTAAGAGTGTCTATAGTGTAGATATGATTAAGAGTGTCTTTACTGTAGATATGATTAAGAGTGTCTATAATGTAGATATGATTAAGAGTGTCTATAGTGTAGATATGATTAAGAGTGTCTATACTGTAGATATGATTAAGAGTGTCTACTGTAGATATGATTAAGAGTGTCTATAATGTAGATATGATTAAGAATGTCTATACTGTAGATATGATTAAGAGTGTCTATAGTGTAGATATGATTAAGAGTGTATCTACTGTAGATATTATTAAGAGTGTCTATACTGTAGATATGATTAAGAGTGTCTATACTGTAGATATGATTAAGAGTGTCTACTGTAGATATGATTAAGAGTGTCTATACTGTAGATATGATTAAGAGTGTCTACTGTAGATATGATTAAGAGTGTCTATAGTGTAGATATGATTAAGAGTGTCTATACTGTAGATATGATTAAGAGTGTCTATACTGTAGATATGTTTAAGAGTGTCTATACTGTAGATATAATTAAGAGTGTCTATACTGTAGATATGATTAAGAGTGTCTACTGTAGATATGATTAAGAGTGTCTATAGTGTAGATATGATTAAGAGTGTCTATACTGTAGATATGATTAAGAGTGTCTATAATGTAGATATGATTAAGAGTGTCTATAGTGTAGATATGATTAAGAGTGTCTATAATGTAGATATGATTAAGAGTGTCTATACTGTAGATATGATTAAGAGTGTCTATACTGTAGATATGATTAAGAGTGTCTATAGTGTAGATATGATTAAGAGTGTCTATACTGTAGATATGATTAAGAGTGTCTACTGTAGATATGATTAAGAGTGTCTATAATGTAGATATGATTAAGAATGTCTATACTGTAGATATGATCAAGAGTGTATATAGTGTAGATATGATTAAGAGTGTCTATACTGTATATATGATTAAGAGTGTCTATAGTGTAGATATGATTAAGAGTGTCTATAGTGTAGATATGATTAAGAGTGTCTATACTGTAGATATGATTAAGAGTGTCTATAGTGTAGATATGATTAAGAGTGTCTATAGTGTAGATATGATTAAGAGTGTCTATAGTGTAGATATGATTAAGAGTGTATATAGTGTAGATATGATAAGAGTGTCTGTACTGTAGATATGATTAAGAGTGTCTATAGTGTAGATATGATTAAGAGTGTCTATACTGTAGGCGGAGAAAGTCGCCCAGGCTTTTATTTGCTCATGTCGCTGAACTCAAACAGCCTATATCTGGGACAAGCGTCTATATGGGACATGCCTTTAATTCCCTTCACAGACAAACTCTTGCTCAGCATAGATGGGAAATACTATAAAATAGTTTATTTAAACTAGTATGAATATTACTTATATAAAGATTAGGCTATCAAATAACCGTTTACAAATAGATACTATATCTTTATCTGTACATATCCTACTCTTACTAGTTACGCTGCTGGACAGTATGACTTACTACCAT
>NC_140170.1:25212445-25219945 GCF_963971535.1 Notolepis coatsorum
GTCTAATAATGACATCACTGTTGTCAGCGCGAGCTTGCTGCTCCTAGATTTGCGAGAAGTTTCCAGCTGCAGACCCACAGAACAGCTGTGTTTTTAGGTCCGGTCTGGGGACCGCTCAGCAGCGCCCCCCACCCAACAGCTGAATTGCCAATGGCTGAATTGGAGTACTGCACTCTGCCGGCAAAGCTGGTGGGTTCTGTGGGTCTGCAGCTGCATGCTTTTCGCAAATCTAGCAGCAAGCTCTCGCTGACACAGCGTTGTCATTATTAGACCGGCTGCTTGGTGATTGTTTCGTTCATCGCATAGGCTATTTAATTTTAGCCTATTTTAATACAATTCAAATAATCAAATTGTGCTTAGAAGGAATTATTTTCACCGGACATTATGACCGGAGAGATTAAATATGTCGGACTTCAACAGATTTTGCCGGTCAAATACCGGTAATTAGGCTAACGGAAACGCTGGTGCGTACACACACACACACACATAGCTCATTCTGCCACACACCCCCTCATCCACCCACGCTAGGATTTTGGAAAATGCATTTGGCCAATTAATTTAAAAGACAAAAGCTACTGGCAGCAGAGACACAATAGAGATATGTCCACGTCGTGTCAACATGTCACTCCTGCTTCCCTCTGCTGCTCAGAGACCACAGCACCGCCAGCACTAGTAACACATATCCAAACATAGCTTATGTTTATGTTTATGTTTATTAAAGGATCCCCATTAGAGACACATGGAAGAGCCTCTAGTGTTCCTGGGGTCCTGGACAAAACAAATACAATACAAATGTACAACAAAAAATACAAATACAAATAAAAAACAAAACACAAATTAAAAATGAATACAAATATACAGATTCACATTATAAAATCTAACAATCCAGTCAAACAAAAAAAAAGATAAAATACACAGATAACAGTTACATACTTGACATGTTATAGCTGAAGTACAGTATGTCAATGCGATGCTTCATTAGACAACTACATAATTGTTGTCTTCTATGTTTTGTCATGTCAATTATCAAAATATCTGCAGTGCTTAGACCTCTACACCACTCAGCTGCCTATCATCCTCACTTCAAGGAGAGAACTCACCCCATGTCCTTATTAACCAGTGATATTATGCTAATTATATAATAATATAATATATAATTACGACAGGGCAGCTGTTTAAATCGCAAATACCCGGTGGCACAATTCATGTTCCTGCACTAAACAATGTGTTAGGAACTGGAGATGTTGTCATCAGTTGTTTGGCAGCGTGCTGGTACATTATCTATATACAATAGCTGGTAACAGGGCGAGGGTGAATTCTTCAGAACGCTTTTGTCAAGTGGATAAAATACTTAATGCATAGGTTAAAACCTCTTAACCTGCGCCCCCAAAAGTGGCCTTTTTTGTTTTCATTTTTGAGGACTGCATACTATTTTTGCAAACCAAAACAACATACTTTATCCGTATAGCACATGCATGAGCCTGGTCTCTTTTGAAAGATGACATTCTGAAGTTTCTGATTCCAGAAAGAAAATTTTATTTTAGTGCTAACGTAATGGAGTGCCATAGGTCTGAACTTGAGTTGTAGAAAAACATGTTACTCAAGTTTTTCTGTAGTAGTTAGTAGTCCAGAGGTAGTATTTCCCCAGACGGTGGAATGGCTTACAAATCCAGATGGAGCCATAGCCTGAAGCCTTATGTAGTACATATCCAAATTTCATAAAGATCCATTCAGAAATGAGTGATTAAGAGTGATTTTGGTAAACTGTGTACAATGAAAAACTCAGTTTTCTTATTGACTTCAATTAATTCTCTTCCTGTCTTTGCTCGTTATTTTTCACCTAGATCCTAGATCCCCAGATGGTGTATCATTGGAAAGCCACACTCATTGGCTACAACCCTCCACAATCATTTTCGAGATCGGATCTAGATTGACGGAACTAGAGCCTGAAGGGTCGGGAGTGGTATTTTGCGCAATACCATGTACTTTGCACAAGCCTCAAATGTAACATGTAACTCGAGAACCGCTCAACGGATTTTGTCGGATTTTGTCGCTATCGACAGGCAACAAATAAGCCTTCAATTCTATATCTATATATTGTATTACAAAATATGCACACCCGAGCCACTAGGGGTCGCCAAAGTGCCGGTGGGCAAATCGTCCTAAAAAGGTCCCGCCGGCGGGTCGTTGCGTGGTAAAAAGGTTTTAACAACAGAGGTAAACAACAGAGGTGGTCTGAATGTAGCCCTGAACACAGAGCCCCAGCTGGTCTGAATGTAGCCCTGAACACGGCCCCAGCTGGTCTGAATGTAGCCCTGAACACGGAGCCCCAGCTGGTCTGAATGTAGCCCTGAACACAGAGCCCCAGCTGGTCTGAATGTAGCCCTGAACACAGAGCCCCAGCTGGTCTGAATGTAGCCCTGAACACGGAGCCCCAGCTGGTCTGAATGTAGCCCTGAACACAGAGCCCCAGCTGGTCTGAATGTAGCCCTGAACACGGAGCCCCAGCTGGTCTGAATGTAGCCCTGAACACAGAGCCCCAGCTGGTCTGAATGTAGCCCTGAACACAGAGCCCCAGCTGGTCTGAATGTAGCCCTGAATACAGAGGCCCAGCTGGTCTGAATGTAGCCCTGAACACGGCCCCAGCTGGTCTGAATGTAGCCCTGAACACAGAGCCCCAGCTGGTCTGAATGTAGCCCTGAACACGGCCCCAGCTGGTCTGAATGTAGCCCTGAACACAGAGCCCCAGCTGGTCTGAATGTAGCCCTGAACACAGAGCCCCAGCTGGTCTGAATGTAGCCCTGAACACAGAGCCCCAGCTGGTCTGAATGTAGCCCTGAACACAGAGCCCCAGCTGGTCTGAATGTAGCACTGAACACAGAGCCCCAGCTGGTCTGAATGTAGCCCTGAACACAGAGCCCCAGCTGGTCTGAATGTAGCCCTGAACACAGAGCCCCAGCTGGTCTGAATGTAGACCTGAACCATGTCTGCTCCAGGAGGTCCTATCACAGCCTCCCCTTCGACTGGCTCTTTTGGCCAAAACTAGGGATGTCCGATATTATCGGCCGATATTGGCATTAAAATGTGATATCGGAAATTATCGGTATCTGTTTTAATTTTTTTTATTTTATTTTATTTAAAAAATATTTAACATTTATTTAACCTTTATTTACAAGGCAAGCAAGTAAGAACAAATTCAGATTTTATTTATTGTCAAAAGTATGCATAATGTTAATTCCACAACAAGAGATATGTAATGTTAATTACCTGAAATTATTCAGTTTTTTGGGGGGGAAACCCTGCATATATCGGTTGATATCGGTATCGGAAATTAAGAGTTGGACAATATCGGTATATAGGTATCGGTAAAAAAGCCAATATTGAACATCCCTAGCCAACACATAACGTTTCAATTTTCCATTATAATGTTGTCATTAAGAGTCCCTGTGCTGTTTCAGAGAGGCTGCTCGGCTATACAGCAGATCAATAGATATTCCACAGACACACGGTGCTGTTTCAGGCTGTAGATCAATAGATATTCCACAGACCCACGGTGCTGTTTCAGGTTTTAGATCTATAGATATTCCACAGACACACGGTGCTGTTTCAGGCTGTAGATCAATAGATATTCCACAGACCCACTGTGCTGTTTCAGGCTGTAGATCAATAGATATTCCACAGACACACGGTGCTGTTTCAGGCTGTAGATCAATAGATATTCCACAGACCCACGGTGCTGTTTCAGGCTGTAGATCAATAGATATTCCACAGACACACGGTGCTGTTTCAGGCTGTAGATCAATAGATATTCCACAGACCCACGGTGCTGTTTCAGGTTTTAGATCAATAGATATTCCACAGACACACGGTGCTGTTTCAGGCTGTAGATCAATAGATATTCCACAGACACACAGTGCTGTTTCAGGCTGTAGATCAATAGATATTCCACAGACCCACGGTGCTGTTTCAGGTTTTAGATCAATAGATATTCCACAGACACACGGTGCTGTTTCAGGCTGTAGATCAATAGATATTCCACAGACCCACGGTGCTGTTTCAGGCTGTAGATCAATAGATATTCCACAGACCCACTCGAGCCTCAGCCGGGACATTACATTATAATATGGTGTCTGGGTTTCCATAGAGGGCCATTTATGGCCATAAAAGTCAAGTCATCAAAGCCACTTCTTGCTTTTGTGCAAACTACTTTTCTTGTCAGAAATATGTAGGAAGGAAATGAATAAAGAACCCCTCCACTGTGTTAATCATTAACTCCTCTTGGAGGCATAACGCTGACTATACAGATTACAGAACATCTTCTTCAGTTTCTTCCCCTGGAGAGAGAGAGAGCTTCTCTGTACGTCTCTGTACCTGACGTCTGAGTTGCATGTGTGATGTCACTAACAGGTCAAACCTATCACGGTGTATCATGTGGTAACTTGACACCTTTAGCTTCAGCTACACAGAAAGCTGAGTAGGTACTGACATTGTCTTGAAAGAATATACTGTAAGCTGCTGACTTGGAATTGGTAAATATCAATGGGTGATTGTTTTGCTATTTGCATATTCATAGATCCTTACATCTCAATGAGGGTAAAGTTTTCAAGTTTGCTTTTATTTGTCACGTCCGAAGTACATGTGTACATTACAGTGAAATGTTTGGTTCTGTATGAGCCCCTGAGAATGTGCTTCATACAGTAAAAAAAAAAAGTAAGTAAAAGAGATATAAAGTCCCAACAACATACAAGCTAAAGAACAAGAACTGAATATGAATATGACTATCAAAACCTCCAAAATACATTATGGGATGTGTTGAATTGAAACATCACTGAATCATATAGTGAAATGTGGAAATGTGGAAATGTTTAACCATAGGATCCACAGGCGGCCGCACTAACCAGCTGAGCTAAAGGGTCGGACTGGTTGACTGCGACTGACTCATCCGTAGTTTACAGTAGCAATATGAGGCAAGGTGGATTCATTAGTAGGTTTTCTTTTCCATTTCAGATATTGACTGAAGAAGTGTGCTTGAAACCCGCCCAATTTTCCGCCGTCAACAAAGAATTAGGGCTGTCCCCGACTAAGGATTTGGATGGTCGACTAGGATTGGCCAAAATTTGCCGTTAGTCGACTGTTGGTCGACTTAAAAAATAAAAAATAAAAAATATATATAATATTTTTTTTTCTTTTTTTTTTATCATTCCATTTGGGCTGTGGGGGGTGCTTAATGTCTGAAGGAGTCGACTGAAGGCTTCTTGTCCTCTGCAAAAGCATGCAACTGGTCCACTGATGGATACATCTTTATATTTGTCTAGTAGTGTGTTCATTAGACGGGTGAAATCCTCTTTCAGTGCCTCTGTGCCTGTTTTCGTAGGCAGTTAGCCTCTGGTATGCGTGCTATTAGCGTTAGCCACGCTTCTATGCCTCTTTTCTTTTGAAAAAAATGATAAAAAAAAAAAATAATAATAATATATATATATATATATTTTTATTATATTCGACTAAGAGGTTGGTCAGTCGACTACGGCCCCTTTCGACCGATTAGTCGACTAATCGATTAATAGGGGTCAGCCCTACTAAAAATACACAGAGGCCACACTGGCCGGGCGCACAACAATTAGCCTGACGGGTTACTCCAGGGGGAGAACAAGCGGAAAGCAAAACAACAGACAGGAGCAGGGAGGCGCGGCACATTACTCCAACAAAGAAAGAAAAACTGGCATGCCAGACGTTCACTCCGATGTATGGACATCCTCCTCCCTCGACGCGCGCCGAACCGTAACTCGGCGTTCGTTCGCGTCACCCGGGATTCATCGTTAAGCCGAGCTGCCGACTGGGGAGAACGCCATTGACGTCGGCCTCGGAGTGGTAATCACAAGTGGGAGGTGTGGGAATCTTACGTAAGCTCCGATATCTCCCACCAAAGACACTCTTAATAGAGAAAGGTGTATTATTAAAGATTGACTGTATTAAACGCGGCGCGTCGAGGGGATGAAAATGGAACAGTTCCCTGTCCCCTAAGTGGGCGGGACAGCAACGCCGAGCTTTCAAACCATCCCGTATCTCTGTCCGAAACCCTTGTGCAAATGTGAGTACCTTTGACATTTCTCTGTGATTCTTGTATAACGAACGGTTCGGTTAGAACCAGTCCTTCAGGGTAAATCTAGGTTGGTTTCCTATTGAGGAGCAAGTGACTGTGGATTCACTCGGTGCATCACAGTCACGAAAGGGGTTACAGAACACCCATCTCCACCAAACGCGATTAAATATTGTTTCAAATAAAAAGCGACATACTATTATTTTGTGTCATGTTTCCAAATAAGATTGGCCACAACGAAATACTTTCTACTTCAATTTGTTGGTTAGAATAGATTACCTCGCTCCGTTGAAACTTCACTGAGACTAACAGTAAAAGACAGTATTTTAATAATAATAATAATAATAATAATAATAATAATAATAATAATAATAATAATAATAATAATAATAATAATAACAATAATAATAGAGCTTCATTTTATATAGCGTCTTTCAAGAGACCCATGCAAGGTCGCTTTACTTAGATAGGGGGGGGGGGGGAATAACAAAGTAATAAACATAGTGGACAGACTATGTAAATATGATGATGGGATTCAAGTTCATGTTTGTATTTATCACATAGGCAGGCTACACATGGCGTATAGGCTACATCATACATGGCAGTGAGATTCATTGTTCTTGTATATGCTCTCGTATTATTGTTTATATAGGCTACCCAATACTGACATCAAAATAGATTGTATGCCTCTAGAAATCATATGCAGCAGGTAGAAAATGTACGGAAAATCCGTCACGATTTGAAATACAATTGAGGAGAACTTTAATCCCTGGGTATTAATCGAACAAAACGGAAAAAGGCAGACATATTCCAGCATGGGCTTTATTAGTTAATATGGTCTTTAAGAGATATCATATCCGACATCACCATACGTGTACATGTCTGTCAGCCTGTCTCGTATTTCTCCATAACACGCAATTCCCTCGGGTCAGTCCATTATTTCACATCCAATGGAGGTGTTTCATGACCATATATGGATAATCGGGGCGGTTCTGGTATGCAAATACTTAAAACCATGCACAAGCTCAAGCTTAGGAGCAAGGTGATATTTATGAAGACAGGTGTGTGTAGGACCTGTGTACACACGTGTGATAAATCCTGTTTTTTGTGGGTGCACACATTCTAAATTCTGTGCTTACGTATGAAAATAGAATACTTTCTAAGAAAAATTGATAAATGAGGGCCCAGGTCCTTATCAGCCTTTATGAGGGAAAATGGATGTGTGGACCCATGGAGATCTGCTAACCCACTATTAAAAGCATTTTCTTTTTTTTCACATGTACACCACTCTTATACCAGGATAGGCTATTTTTTTATTGATAAAACCCTGTTAGACTCTGTCCGCTCAGTTGACTATTTAGCCATTGTAATTTCAGACCATGCGCCTATACAAATGGACATCT
>NC_140170.1:25224945-25329945 GCF_963971535.1 Notolepis coatsorum
CTTGTGACTGGCAGGCGGGACCAGCAGGGGGCAGTAGCAGGCAGAGAGTGGCGGAGAGAGCTGAGAGATGATAAAGGGAGGAGCCGAGCGGAAGTCGCTCTCTTCTCGGCAGTGAACTTGACCACGAGAAGTCACGTCTAACGGGGGAGCTCTAGACAGCCCCGTTGCTGACGTTTATGCCGGAGTGCCCCGTGGAACAGTGACGGGTGATAGGAAGTACTGGCTAGTGGATACGATATCCGAGCAGTACCAGTGTTATGATATTATGAACATTAAGTGCAGAGTCGGGCACTAAGAGTCGAGTTATACCTAGTTACAGTGAGCGGTATAGGTAGCGTGCGGCTAAGGATCACAGTAGCATTGCTCGTGTTATACCTAGTTACAGTGACGGTATAGTCTGCGTGCCAGAGACGTACGGGACATCCAAGCAGTCTGCCCGGGCGTCAACAGCTGTCTGCACCGGAGAGCAGCAGCACACCTGCTCCAGGCTGCCTGCAGGACACGGGGAGTTCTTTACCACCAGCAGAGTTCGCCCAGCACCAGCTCAGCCAGCACTGCCTCTCTGCTATAGCTCCGCCTGCTAGCACCTGCGGCGCGAGTGTTCGACGCCATCTTGCCACCAGGACGGTGGTGGAGCGGCGCGGCCGCCATTTTGGTAGAGTAAACATTAGGGCTTCGGCGCCCAGGATCCTATCGTACATTACATAGTGTGTCGCAGCCTACGGGCGAAGCTGGTGTTTGCTAACCACAGTGCATAGGGGTACCCCATAAACATTACATGCCGGCATTAGCATAGGGCTTTTGTTTTGGTAATTGTGGGCCCACACTTTTGGTTTTATTTCCTTTTCTTTGAGCGTGATACAATGTGTGTGTAATATTACTTTCCCATCTATTTAACCCTTCCCCTCTTGGGGGTAAACGTAACGCTGCCATATAAGTAAAGCCTAAGAAGAGGTATTATTATTGGTACTAGCCCAGACGTGGGTAAGGAGTCAAGTATATTGAAGTCTACAATATCTGGGTCTATTAACTTTGGGTCTGCAATACCTGAGTCTATACTGTGTGGGTGTACAATATAAGTGTTTGCAAGGTATTGAATTACAACTTGAGTAATAGTAGAACTACCTTCCGTGGACCCATTGCTATTAAATATTTGTAGATGACCAGTCTTTAAATAACAGTAAAGGATGTAGATGGGAGTCTTGTGTGTGTGTCTTTCATTATTTCTAACCCTAACCCTAACCCTTTGCTACGGGTAATATATGTAATCGTAACCCCTTGCTATTCTACCTTTTCCATTTCCATTGTAAGGGTTCTGGTCGTCTCACATAAGGGAGGGTACTGCTTGCGGGGGGAACCCAGTTATTTCTCTACCATCCGGTCAGTAGGTGTGGGAGGGAAAAAGGGGCAACTGTGGAGGGTGAGGGTGTGTTGGGGAGTACTGCGGACTACTCCAGAGAGAGGGAGGAAGACCAGAGTACCGGACCAGGTTTGTAAACCCTGGGCCTCATTCACCCCCACTACCAGCCTCCAGTTGACGCTCCGGACCCCAAAGACGGAGGTGCAGCTGGCCAGGGTGCTACTGTGTCTCGCTACCTATTGACCGCACCCCACAGTTCCCACGAAGCAGGGATAATCCACCCTGCTACATTTGGCGTCACGAACAGGATCAACATCCTACTCCACTCCCTTGTAAGTGACGACCCAGAGACCTGAGATGTCGGACAACGACACCCCGAAGCCCGATGCCAAAGCCGGGCCGTCCCGGGTGACGCAAGGAGGTGACTCGCCGCCCCCGCTCAAAGAGGAAGAGGGGGGAGCCGAGACGGTGCAGACCTTGACCGCCGAAGTGGAGTTCCTAAAGGGTCAACTCCAAGACCAGGCGGAAGCCCTAGACCACCAACACGAACAACTGGAGCAGGCCAGGCACCGAGAGTCGCGTGCCTTGGCCCAAGCCATGATCCAACAGCTTCCTCCAGCGCCCCTCCCAGTGGTGTACGTCCAACGAGAGCGGAAGTGCAGCGAATTTGGAGGGGGGAAAGAGAGAGGAGAGCCGCTGGTGGACGACTGGATCCGAGACATGAAGGTGCATTTTCGGAGCAGCAGAGTGCCCGGTGACGAACAGGCGGAGTTCGTACAGCAGCATCTAAAGGGCGCGGCTAAACGGACAGTGCGCTTCGTGCTAGAAGGGACCGCCCCGGAGCCGGACGCCGTGTTCCGGGTGCTGCAGGAGACGTACGGAGACAAGACCTCGGTCAGTGAACGCCTGAGAGAGTTCCTCGACCGCCGACAAGGAGATGGCGAGACCGTGAGGGAGTTTGCGTATGATCTACAGGAACAGATGCGTCGCATACAGGGCCGGGAACCCCAACGAGTCGCGGATCCTGCCGCCCGGCTGCAGGAGCAGTTTGTGGTAGGCCTGAAGGATGGGATGCTGCGACGGGAGATGAAGAAGTCCATAAAAGAGAACGGAGAGCAGACGTTTCTCGGATTGATGATGGCGGCGATAGACTGGTCGGAGGAGGAGATGGTCCTGCCCCCCAATAGGGGTGGCGCCCAGGCCCTGGTCCACGCCGCAGCCGCAGAAGGACGAGAGGCCCCGATGAGCGGAGACGCAATACAGGGAGCTTTTAAGCGGCTCTTCGCAGAGCAAGAGCGGCTGGACGCACGTCAGGAGCAACTCTTCCAGGCCGTCCAACAGACGCGGGACGCGACCCAGAGAGGCGGCCCCGGACGGCGACGCAGAGACGACGCGCCCGCCGCTAAGCGGGAACTGCCCCGCCGGGACGAAGAGGGCAGGTTGATTTGCTATGCCTGCAATCAGCCGGGCCACATCAGCAGGGAGTGCCCCCGCCACGCCAGCGAGCCCCACCCAGCCCCTGCCCCCACCCCCGAAGTTCCGGGCTCGTCAGAGGACCGACCCGGATCCCGAAGGGCAGTCAACGGCGTCGTAACCGGAGTCGCCGACTCGGCCGCAGGGGGCACTAAGACGCAAGACATGGGGGAATGTCTCACCTTAGACGTCCAGATTGACGGGGTCGAGACCTGCTGCCTCTTCGACACCGGCGCCGAAGTCACCACCATGACCGAAAGCCACTTCCGCAGACACTTCCCGCGGTCGCGGTTGACCCCCTCCAACTGGATCACTCTCTTCGCCGCCAACGGGTTGGAGATCCCAGTGGTGGGGTGTCTCTACGCCGAAGTGAAGTGCCTGGATATGACATTTCCGGGGAAATGCATATTCATACTAAAAGACGATCCAGGCCGAGTGGCCACAGGAGACGCTATCCCGGGACTTCTGGGCATGAACGTGCTCGGCGGGGTAGATGGCCTGTTCAAGGGGATCAAGGGGATGCGGCCGGCGAGCCGAAGACGTGTCGACGCGGGGAGCGTCGCCATCCGCCGTGTGGTCGCCGCCATGGCCCAGGAAGCCCGAGAGTGTATCGCCCCGGGAAGGATGGGGTACGTCAAAGTGGCCGGCAGGGAACCAGTGGTCATTCCCCCGCACAGCGAAGTGGTCGTCCCAGGCCGTTGTGAGACGACAGCGGGGATGCGGCGTCCCGTGATGATAGAGCACACGCCGAGGGCCAACCTGCCTCCCGGACTATTGGTGGCGAACGTGGTGGCATACGCCCGACAGGGGAGAGTGCCTGTGCGGGTGTTGAACCCGACCAACGTCGAGATGGTGCTCCGACCCCGGGCCAGGTTGGCAGAGATCCACTGCCCCCGTCAGGTACGGCCTAAGGAGAGAGTGACCGTGGAGGAAGTGGAAGGAGGCGTCCGAGTGACGGCGATTCAGACTCGGGACCGCCCGCCAGAGGCGGAGCCGGACGGGAAGACCCGCGGGCTCGCCGTGGACGTACAGGCGAACCTGCAGGATCTCACACCGGCCCAAGTGAGCCGGCTGAATCAAGTATTGGAGAAACACAAGGCGGTGTTCTCCGTGGACGACGGGGACTATGGCTACACAACCACGGTCACACACTACGTTCCCACTGGTGACGCACACCCGGTCAAGCAACGGCACCGCCGAATACCGCCCCACGTGTTCCAAGAAGTAAAGAGACACGTGCAAGATCTGGTGGACCTGGGTGTCCTGGTAGAGAGCTGCAGTCCGTGGGCGTCACCAGCCGTGATCGTCATAAAGAAAGACGGCTCCGTGCGGTTCTGCTGCGATTACCGCCGCCTAAATAACGTGACACACCGGGATGCCTACCCCCTACCTCGTATCGAGGAGTCCCTAGACGCCTTGGGGCAGGCCAAGATCTTCTCCTCGCTCGATCTCACCGCCGGCTACTTCCAGGTGGCGGTGAAAGAGGAAGACCAAGAGAAGACGGCTGTCACGACGCCCTTCGGCCTCTACCAGTGGACTCGTATGCCCTTCGGACTGTGTAACGCACCCGCGACGTTCCAGCGGTTGATGACCGCCGTGCTGGGGGACCTGGCCTTCGACGTCCTACTCGTCTACCTAGACGACGTCTTGGTGTTCGCCAGCGACTTCGAGAGCCACTGTCAGAAGCTGGACCTGGTGTTTGGACGGCTTCGGGAGCATGGACTCAAACTCAAGCCCCGGAAGTGCTTCCTTCTGAAGACCGAAGTCAAGTTCCTGGGACACGTCGTCTCCGCGGCCGGCATACAGGTCGACACCGACAAAGTGAAGGCGTTGGAGGACTGGCCGGCGCCACGCTCAGCGAAGGAAGTGAGGCAGGTGATCGGGTTCCTGTCCTATTATCGGCGGTTCGTGCCCCACTTCGCCCAAGTGGCCCAGCCACTGCACGCCCTGATGGGGAAAGAAAAAAAGGGGTTCGCCAAGGGCCGGCCCGAGGCCTTCAAGTGGACGCCGCAGTGTCAGACGGCCTTCGATCATCTGCGGCAGTGCCTCTTGACACCCCCGGTGCTGGCCTACCCCGACCTCCAGCTCCCCTTCATAGTGACCACCGACGGGAGTTACTTGGGACTGGGAGCGGTACTCAGTCAGGAACAGGAGGGCGTGGAGCGAGTCATCGCCTTTGCGAGCCGAGGCCTGCGTGGGTCCGAAAGGAATGACCAAAATTATAGTGCGTTCAAGCTGGAACTCCTCGCCCTGAAGTGGGCGGTCACCGAGAAGTTCAGAGACCTCCTGATGTACGCCCAGTTCACCGTGATCACCGACCACAACCCGTTGAGACACCTCGGCACGGCCAACCTGGGAGCAGTGGAGCAGCGGTGGAACGCTCAGCTCGCGGAGTATGACTTCGTGGTGCACTACAAACCTGGTCGACTCAACCAGAACGCAGACGCTCTGTCTCGCATGCCGATGCGATCAGAACCTGAAGTGGAAGACACTGAGAAAGACTTCCTAATGATAGCCGCGGCTGGCACCCACACCCGTCAGGGTCTCCAGGAACGGGCCGTTCCATTGTCCGTCCCCGCCCCAGTCGCCCGCGAGGGCTACGTCATGGTCCCAGCGGAGGAAGTGCGGGCCCTGCTGTGCCCTGGGAGACCGACAGAGACGCGGGAGGTCTCGAGTGTCGGCGCACGACGGATAGCGGCACAGAAGGGGAACAGCGGATATGACTGGGCGGAAATGCGACAGCTCCAGGCGGACGATCCCGAGTTGGGTCCGGTGTGGCGGGCGGTGGCACAGGGGGTCCCCCCCACTAAAGTACAGCTGAAGGAAGGAGACCCGAAACTCCGCAAGTTATACGGGCAGTGGGAACGATTCCGTCTGCATCAGCAAGTGCTGTTTCGGCGCGTAAGCGATCCCCGGGATGGAGAGGAGGTTCTCCAGCTGGTGGTGCCCACAGCCCTGCGAAGGAGGATCTACGAGACCCAGCACGAAGACGCGGGACACTACGGGGGACAAGGGACGGTGGTCCTGATGAGGCGAGGTTACTACTGGATCGGAATGGCAGAAGAGGTGAAGCAATGGGTGAAGCAATGCAAGCGATGTGCATTAGCCTGCGACGTGTTCCCTAAAGCCCAGGCACAGATGACCTGCACTAACGTGACGGCACCCATGGAGGTCCTGGCCATGGACTTCACCGTGTTGGAGAGGTCGGTGGGTGGCTATGAGAACGTACTGGTGCTGACCGATATGTTCACCAGATTCACTATTGCCGTACCGACCAAAGACCAGACTGCGAAGACCACCGCCGCTGCCATCATCAAGTACTGGTTTGTGTACTACGGTTGCCCTGCCCGACTCCATGCCGATCAAGGGCGAAATTTCGAGTCGAGCGTCATCAAGGAGCTCTGCCGACTGTATGGGATTTCAAAGAGCCGCACCACGCCCTACCATCCCCAGGGGAATGGGCAGTGCGAGAGATTCAATCGGACAATGCACGACATGCTGCGTAGTCTGCCCGCAGAGAAGAAGCGGGACTGGAAGGAGCACCTACCCGAGTTGGTACTTACATACAATTGCCACGAACACTCCTCCACTGGATACTCTCCCTTCTACCTGCTCTTCGGGAGGGACGCTAGGATGCCCCGAGATGTCCTAGGGGGCAGAGACGTCATTGAGGAGGGGGCGGCAGACCTAGATGAGTGGGTGCAGAGTCACCACGAGCGACTAAAGGCCGCCGCGGAGGCCGCTGAGGCCACGGCGAAGCAGGCATCCCATCGACGCAAGAGAATTTACGACAGGAAGAGCAGAGGTGCACTCCTGCGGGCCGGAGACCGGGTCCTGATACGCGACCACCGAATCCGGGGCCGTAATAAGATACAAGACAAGTGGGAGCCTACGTCATATGTGGTGGTTAAGCAGAGCCACGAAGGGACGCCCGTGTTCACGGTCAGGCCCGAAGCAGGGGGTCCAGAAAGGACCGTGCATCGAGACCAGCTCAAGACCTGTCCCTTCCCGGCTTCTGACCCGGAAGTGCGGGGGAGGGCCCCTCGACAGATCCCGGTGGCACCGCGGAGCTCGTCCGAATCAGACATCGGAGGTGCTTTCGGGCACCGGCGGGAACCGCATCCTAGGGCGTGTAACCACCCCGGTCCCCTGCGGGACGCCCCTGAGGAGGCCGTAAGCGCCGAGTCAGAGGTGGAGTCGACCCCTTCAGGAGAGGAGGGGGAAGGCGGCGGAGACGGAGTCGAAGAGGAGGCCGCGGGCGGTCCATCGATGGCCCCGGAGGGTGAGGCCGTGGTCCAGGACCCGCCGACAGACACTGAGGAATCCGACACGGAATCGGAGGCGGGGGAGGTGGAACCCCCCAGAGTGGAGGCCGCTCGGCCCCAGAGGAGCACCAGAGGTCGGCTACCCGCTCGGTATCGCCAGGACTACGTGCTCAAGAGCGTGTTCGCGGAACAGTGTGTCCAACTCCTGAGGGAGTGTGTAAAACTGTTGGCATAATGTGTAATTGTCAACCGATGTGTGAAACTGTTGGTCTCAGGACCGTTTTCATGCATGCGTTTGTTTTTGTTGTTTTGTTGTTAACTTGCAGAGGACTTAGCAAGTTCAAAGTGGGGGGAAATGTAGCAGTCTGGAAAATATGGTATATTATTCAGAACTGCTGACTGTGTTTATATCCCTTTTTGTACACAAAGACATTCTAACTAGTGTCATTGATTCACACGAACAAGGACACAAACGCCCCGTCTAAAGAGCATGTGAATACGGATCATAAATGACAGTATTGATTCATATTTTACAGTGCGTCCCCCTTGTGACTGGCAGGCGGGACCAGCAGGGGGCAGTAGCAGGCAGAGAGTGGCGGAGAGAGCTGAGAGATGATAAAGGGAGGAGCCGAGCGGAAGTCGCTCTCTTCTCGGCAGTGAACTTGACCACGAGAAGTCACGTCTAACGGGGGAGCTCTAGACAGCCCCGTTGCTGACGTTTATGCCGGAGTGCCCCGTGGAACAGTGACGGGTGATAGGAAGTACTGGCTAGTGGATACGATATCCGAGCAGTACCAGTGTTATGATATTATGAACATTAAGTGCAGAGTCGGGCACTAAGAGTCGAGTTATACCTAGTTACAGTGAGCGGTATAGGTAGCGTGCGGCTAAGGATCACAGTAGCATTGCTCGTGTTATACCTAGTTACAGTGACGGTATAGTCTGCGTGCCAGAGACGTACGGGACATCCAAGCAGTCTGCCCGGGCGTCAACAGCTGTCTGCACCGGAGAGCAGCAGCACACCTGCTCCAGGCTGCCTGCAGGACACGGGGAGTTCTTTACCACCAGCAGAGTTCGCCCAGCACCAGCTCAGCCAGCACTGCCTCTCTGCTATAGCTCTGCCTGCTAGCACCTGCGGCGCGAGTGTTCGACGCCATCTTGCCACCAGGACGGTGGTGGAGCGGCGCGGCCGCCATTTTGGTAGAGTAAACATTAGGGCTTCGGCGCCCAGGATCCTATCGTACATTACATAGTGTGTCGCAGCCTACGGGCGAAGCTGGTGTTTGCTAACCACAGTGCATAGGGGTACCCCATAAACATTACATGCCGGCATTAGCATAGGGCTTTTGTTTTGGTAATTGTGGGCCCACACTTTTGGTTTTATTTCCTTTTCTTTGAGCGTGATACAATGTGTGTGTAATATTACTTTCCCATCTATTTAACCCTTCCCCTCTTGGGGGTAAACGTAACGCTGCCATATAAGTAAAGCCTAAGAAGAGGTATTATTATTGGTACTAGCCCAGACGTGGGTAAGGAGTCAAGTATATTGAAGTCTACAATATCTGGGTCTATTAACTTTGGGTCTGCAATACCTGAGTCTATACTGTGTGGGTGTACAATATAAGTGTTTGCAAGGTATTGAATTACAACTTGAGTAATAGTAGAACTACCTTCCGTGGACCCATTGCTATTAAATATTTGTAGATGACCAGTCTTTAAATAACAGTAAAGGATGTAGATGGGAGTCTTGTGTGTGTGTCTTTCATTATTTCTAACCCTAACCCTAACCCTTTGCTACGGGTAATATATGTAATCGTAACCCCTTGCTATTCTACCTTTTCCATTTCCATTGTAAGGGTTCTGGTCGTCTCACATAAGGGAGGGTACTGCTTGCGGGGGGAACCCAGTTATTTCTCTACCATCCGGTCAGTAGGTGTGGGAGGGAAAAAGGGGCAACTGTGGAGGGTGAGGGTGTGTTGGGGAGTACTGCGGACTACTCCAGAGAGAGGGAGGAAGACCAGAGTACCGGACCAGGTTTGTAAACCCTGGGCCTCATTCACCCCCACTACCAGCCTCCAGTTGACGCTCCGGACCCCAAAGACGGAGGTGCAGCTGGCCAGGGTGCTACTGTGTCTCGCTACCTATTGACCGCACCCCACAGTTCCCACGAAGCAGGGATAATCCACCCTGCTACATTTGGTTTATAAATATGTTCAGTCTGAGCTGGGTAACTCTGGCCTCCACAGATGACCACAGACCACAGATGTGCCACAAGATGACTCAACTACATACTCGTCCATCCTTTTCTGCTTCCTCCTTTGGCTGGTAGTATGTTCCTCAATCAGACCCGGGCCGGGGGGCGGGGCCACATGACCGGGCCCTTTAAACCCAATAAAGCTTGACATTATATCGGGAGTCCGGGGTGGTAATCTGACGCTTGTGCGTAAAAAGTCGCAAACAGTCTAAGATTACAATTTAAAACAATATTTGAAAGAAAACTAACCAAAGAAAAGGTGTATTATTTAAGATTTCGTTTCTACAAAGGGTATAGAAACGAAATATATACAGATAATGATATAACATGACATAAAGCCAACAAAATAATTAAAACATAGCCTAATAATATGACTACATTTCTGACACACCATTCACCGCGGACCACGAGAGCACAGAGCAGTAGTCAAGTTGGCACGGCGGCCCATACAGTCAGAAATAAGATGAAGGCTGTGTGTGCCAACCTCACTGAATGTAGATGTTACTGCTGGGCTGTAAACAATGAACATTTTTACCAGCTCCACGACAGATTTTAGTTTTTGTATCTGGTCCCTGAAACAGGTTCTGAAAGAAAGCAGCTGGTCAGGGAAGCTGGCGGCGATGTCCCGACTATTAGATAGATAGATAGAAACTTTATTGCCATTTCAACACGGTTGATTGGGATTTGTCTTGGTGCCACATACAGTACAGACATTATTAAAAACATACAATATAAAAACACAAGAATACATGCTATACAAACCCCACAATAAAAGTTTTACACAAACAATTAAAAAGAAAAAATGCTACAGTACCTAAAATAAATTGCTCAGTGTTCCAGTTTAAAGTGCATATTGCCTGGGCGGTTAGGTGGTCGAGCGGAGATTGCGTTCGTCACCAACCCCGGAGCTGTGAGCTGGATTCGCCTGTTCGAATCCAGCTCACAGCTCCGGGGTTGTCACCAGCTTGGCTGGCCGTCTGCACTAATACAATTGGCTGTATTAGAGGGTGGGAGAAGCTGGCGGGGTGGGTCCGGGTCGTTGTAAACAGCGACTCCTACAGTTCGGTCGGGGCGCCTGCTAAGCGCGTATAGGACTTGAGGGGGATAGTGTGATCCTCCCACATGCTACACCCTCTCGATGAGAATCCACGCTGCCAGGTGAAAAGAAGCGGTGATTGGCTGGACGTGTGTCGGAGGAAGCACGTGGTAGCCTCCACTCTCCCAGATGATCTGACTGTGGGGGGTAAGTGCGCAGCGACCAGGAAGGGACTGGGAATTGGCATACGACTAACATTGGGATGGGAGAAAATCAGAGGAAAATGGAAGGGGAAAAAGACCAAAAAAAAAAAAAAAAAAAGTGCATATTGCCTTAAAGGGGAACTATTTTACTATTTCTTTCACTATTTGGGCACTTTTACACAATTCCTGTGGGTTTATGGAACACCTCTGTAATTTTTTATTTCTTTTAATTCATTGTTTTGTATTTCTAATCAAGTCCTCAAAAACAGCATTTTTCTACCTCAAGATCTTAAGCTGTTTTGAGCCTGGGCTCCAACCACTGTGGGAACTGTGTGGAAACTCAGCTGATTATCATGCAGCGGTGTCTCTCTGACATCACAAATCAGCACATTTTCAGATGACTCAGTTCAGTGAGGGTGAATATTGTGAGAGGAGAATTGGAAGAATGCGCCAATATGAGAATTAGAGACATAGATCATATTAATATAAGTCCACATAGCTAGGAAACAATGCTAAACACTGAAAAAGGCCATTTATAAGATAGTTCCCCTTTAAAGTGCATGTCGGCTGGTGCTAGCCCTTGTTGTGCAAAGTGCCTGAACATTTGAGTTCAGGTGACGGACAGCCACGGGATATGTACTGTTTTTAAAACGGGATGTCCTGCACCTGAGACTTTGGAGTCTTCTGCCAGAGGGAAGGGGGTTAAAGAGGTCGTAAGCAGGGTGAGAAGGGTCCCTGGTCACCTTCTCCCCTTTCCGCCTGATTTGTGCCACAGAGGGGAGCTCACAGCCGATGATTTTTGACGCTGTGCGTACAGTTCTTTCTAAATGTCCCCTATCATGGACGGTGGTGTTTCCGTACAGTTCTTTCTAAATGTCCCCTATCATGGACGGTGGTGTTTCCGTACCACACAGTCATTGAGAAGGTAAGGATACTCTCCACAGTGGCTCTGTAGAAGCTGAGCATCGCCTCCCTGGACGCCTGTAACTGTTCCGCAACAGTAAGTTACTTCCGGGGTAGGCCTGATTGGCCCCGACAGGCACGTGACGCGGCAAACTCAGGACGCGCAACGAGGCTGCTGAGAGCTGTCGCGCGGAAATAGGCTGTCTATTGCCATTCTCTAACACAAACTCTAACCTTAACCAGCTCCTTAACAGCGCCTAAACTTAACCCTTCTAACCTTAAGCAACTCCGAAACAATGCCTAACCTTAACCAACTCCGAAACAATGCCTAAACTTAACCGGCGAAATGAATGCACGTTAAAAAAGATTGCCATTCTCTAAGTCAAACTCTAACCTTAACCAGCTCCTTAACAGCGCCTAAACTTAACCCTTCTAACCTTAAGCAACTCCGAAACAATGCCTAACCTTAACCAACTCCGAAACAATGCCTAAACTTAACCGGCGAAATGAAACGGCGAAAGAATGCGAATGCACGTTAAAAAATAAAAATAAAAAATAAATTGAAGGGAATCGAACTCGCCAGCAACGAGCCGTAGGATCCACAGCCATGCAGTCTTGCCAATTGAGCTATTTCTGGATACTGAATTAGGGGGCGGTTACTGGCATATAATGAGCTCCGCTCTGCCGCTACGCTCCGCGGCAGAGAAAGTTGCGCGTCACGTGCCTGTCGGGGCCAATCAGGCCTACCCCGGAAGTAACTTACTGTTGCGGATAAGCTATAAGCTCCCTGGACACACCAAACTTTTTAAGCTGGCGCAGGGAGTGGAGCCTCTGGTGGGCTTTGCTAATTATGAGGCTGGTGTTAACTTCCCATTTTAAATGATCACATATGGTGATGCCGAGGAATTTAAAACTGTCTACCCTCTCCACCTGCTGGCCGTTTATGTACAGAGGAGTGCTCTCCTGGGCAGCTTGGTGTAAACTCCTCATCCTTTGCTTGCAGTAGTGTGTTGGGGTGAATTGCCTCAAACATGTTCACAGTTGCATTGGTCCGCATGCCCTTAACAATTGTTTGTATTGAGCCGTACTGCATTGTACCCATTCTGCAATATGTTAATAAAGTTTTCAATCAATGAATCAATCAATCAGGTGTTAATTCTAGCCTTTCCTTCAAGAGGCATTTTCACAGCTTAAAGCAAACAGAAAAAAAACTGTTTTACAAGATTCAAATTAGCACACCTTCTCCAAACATTCTCCGATTTCCACGTATGACACATAATTTGAAAGCTTACATTCTGTACTTTCACAATCTGGACAAATCTGGAAAATAAATGTGGCACAAATCGCTGGACAGGGTCACATTTTTGTTGTATAATGACAATACATTTTAATATAATGTAATCTAATGTAATATAATCTAAACAATATAATCTGAATCGATTCTAATATAATCTAATCTAATATAATATAATCTAGCCTAGCCTAGTCGAATTTAATCTAATCTACTCTAGTTGAATCGAATCAAATCAAATCTAATCCAAAAAATACAGATGACTTCCCACAGAAAACACGAGGAGGAAACGATGCCACCAGTCGATGCCCAGGAGGAAACGATGCCACCAGTCGATGCCCAGGAGGAAACGATGCCACCAGTTGATGCCCAGGAGGAAACGATGCCACCAGTCGATGCCCAGGAGGAAACACTGCCACCAGTCGATGCCCAGGAGGAAACGATGCCACCAGTTGATGCCCAGGAGGAAACGATGCCACCAGTCGATGCTCAGGAGGAAACGATGCCACCAGTTGATGCCCAGGAGAAAACGATGCCACCAGTCGATGCTCAGGAGGAAACGATGCCACCAGTCGATGCTCAGGAGGAAACGATGCCACCAGTCGATGCTCAGGAGGAAACGATGCCACCAGTCGATGCCCAGGAGGAAACGATGCCACCAGTCGATGCTCAGGAGGAAACGATGCCACCAGTCGATGCCCAGGAGGAAACGATGCCACCAGTTGATGCCCAGGAGGAAACGATGCCACCAGTCGATGCCCAGGAGGAAACGATGCCACCAGTTGATGCCCAGGAGGAAGCGATGCCACCAGTTGATGCTCAGGAGGAAACGATGCCACCAGTTGATGCCCAGGAGGAAACGATGCCACCAGTTGATGCTCAGGAGGAAACGATGCCACCAGTCGATGCCCAGGAGGAAACGATGCCACCAGTCGATGCCCAGGAGGAAACGATGCCACCAGTTGATGCCCAGGAGGAAACGATGCCACCAGTCGATGCCCAGGAGGAAACACTGCCACCAGTCGATGCCCAGGAGGAAACGATGCCACCAGTTGATGCCCAGGAGGAAACGATGCCACCAGTCGATGCTCAGGAGGAAACGATGCCACCAGTTGATGCCCAGGAGAAAACGATGCCACCAGTCGATGCTCAGGAGGAAACGATGCCACCAGTCGATGCTCAGGAGGAAACGATGCCACCAGTCGATGCTCAGGAGGAAACGATGCCACCAGTCAATGCCCAGGAGGAAACGATGCCACCAGTCGATGCTCAGGAGGAAACGATGCCACCAGTCGATGCCCAGGAGGAAACGATGCCACCAGTTGATGCCCAGGAGGAAACGATGCCACCAGTCGATGCCCAGGAGGAAACGATGCCACCAGTTGATGCCCAGGAGGAAGCGATGCCACCAGTTGATGCTCAGGAGGAAACGATGCCACCAGTTGATGCCCAGGAGGAAACGATGCCACCAGTTGATGCTCAGGAGGAAACGATGCCACCAGTTGATGCCCAGGAGGAAACGATGCCACCAGTTGATGCCCAGGAGGAAACGATGCCACCAGTCGATGCCCAGGAGGAAACGATGCCACCAGTCGATGCTCAGGAGGAAAGGTCCCCAGAATCAACACCTCTTTCTACCTCAGTGGGGTCACGAACGTGCACATCAAACGGTGATAACACACACATCCACACACACACACACACACACACAACCGGCTCGAGGGGGCGGAGGTAATCACTTTCCACTCAGCAGCTCCACTCTGCGGGCCGGTGGAACCCCCCCTCACAAAACACAGAGCAGGGCTGCACCCAGTGTCTCTTGTTCACGCTCGTACAGTTACATTATATTACACCTGGGAGCCGCCCAGTTTAATCACAGTCTCTCTGGTTCACGCTCGTACAGTTACATTATATTACACCTGGGAGCCGCCCAGTTTAATCACAGTCGAGCAGCGTTGGCCGAGGGAGCAACAGTGGGGTTAAGTGCTTTACATAATTACAGCAAGCTACAATATGAGTGCCTTTCTAAGGGTTCTGGCCAAAGATCTAACAATGGGGGGATCAATTTGATGTGTTGTTTTTCTCGATGTCACACCCTACATCCAGCCATAAATAAATTATGATATTGTGCGAAACAGCCTCTCAGGTTTACGCCAGGTGAATATTGATGCAGCTGGCAGCTCTCTGTCTGTGTTCAGTGGGCCTATCTGAAGTGTGGGAGAGATTCAAGTGTTTTCATGTACTTGTTTTGTGTTTCTGCTAGTGCTATCAATCGATTAAAATATTTAATCTGATTAATCGCATGATTGTCCATAGTTAACTCGCGATTAATCGAAAAATTTATTAATTTGTTTTTTTATCTACCTAAACGGATCTTTTTCAAGTTCCAAGTTTTAATACTCTTATCAACATGAGAGTCAACAAATGCTCGCTTTATGCAGCCATTTAACACAAAAGGATGACCCTCAATAAAGTGTGCATGAAATAATAGGGGAAAGAAAACGTTAGGAACTTGTTACATTCACCCACACAAGGGCTGAGGACTCACACCCCCCTCTCTCTCTCACACACACACTCTCCCAGCTCTCTTTCTCTCTCGCCCCTTCCTCATCTGTCTCAACCCCCCCTCACACACACACACAAACAAACATAGTATCAATGAGTGTATGAATAATACACCTTAAAAAAAGAGTGGCGTTAATAAAATTGTGCGTTAATACAATGTTAACTTTGACAGCCTTAGTTTCTGCCAAAGCCATTTTTAAGGTAAATGTATATATTTCAAAATAATTTCATGTAGCTATTTGCTGCGTAAGCCAATGATATATTATATAAAGATGGTAAGTTAGATTGTTGTGTTCATTCATAGTTAAAGCCAGTAGAGGTTGTGTACTTGGCGTGATGATGGCGCCGCCCCGTTCGGCTGCCTCTCTGTTAGCTCCGTCGAGACTGTGTTTACTTTTGTTAATATTTATAGTTTTTAGAGTTTTGTGCGTACCAACTGTTGGTGCATTTAATGTATATGACCGTCAGTCACTCATAGACATTGGATTACGGGAAACTTACCAACTGGATTACTCGCTGGATCAACTTTCCGAACCACATCAATGGCCGGAAGAAATCCTCCGGAGACTAGGACCAGATCCTTTGTTCCTAGACCCCAGGAAAAGACGTCGAGGAAAAAGGGCTGGGATCCGAAACAGGCTGAGATCCAGACGACACCGTACACCACTTCCCAGTATATTGCTAGCCAATGTACAATCAATAGACAATAAACTGGATGACATCCGAGCAAGGATTCAATATCAAAGAGACGTTAGGGACTGCAATGTCCTTTGCTTCACCGAAACTTGGCTAACACCGGAGGTTCCAGATCACGCGATTCAACCAGCGGATCACTTCTTTATCCATAGGAAGGATCGGACACAATCAGAGTCCGGTAAACAACGTGGTGGAGGTATTGCCTTCATGTTTAACAAAAATTGGAGTGATCCAACGAATGTGAAGGAATTATCCAACTACTGCTCCCCAGAACTGGAATATATAACCATCAAGTGTCGTCCTTTCTTCCTCCCGAGGGAGTTAACGGCGATCGTCCTGGTCGGAGTGTATATTCCACCGCAAGCCAACAACAACGCCGCGCTCTCCAGACTACACGACGAGGTAAATAATATACAAGCGACGAACGTTAACGCCGCCATTTTAGTACTGGGAGATTTCAATAGCGCCAATCTGAGAAAGGTATTGCCTGATTTCTACCAGCATGTGACTTGCAACACCAGAGGCGGTAACATCCTAGATCACTGTTACACGCAATTTAAAGGTGGCTACAAGGCTCATTCTGATAGTGGCTTTGGCAAGTCAGATCACGCATCCATTTTCCTTACACCAAAGTACAGACAAAGAATTAAAAGTACTCCCGTAGTCTCGCGAGAGGTGCAGAAATGGGATGTGACGTCAGAGGATACGATCCGGTCAGTGTTCCACAACACAGACTGGATTGTATTCCGCGACACAGATAACATTAATGCCTACACGGAGACAGTGCTGGACTATGTCTGTACTAGGGTGAAAGAAACAATCCCCACTACCAAAATGAAAGTTTACCCAAATCAAAAACCCTGGGTAGACAAATCCGTCCGTGAAGCTCTGAGAGAGCGCACCAAAGCATACAATGACGGCCTAGTGGCAGGCAACATGAATGACCACAAGGTGGCGCAACACAACGTAAGGAGGACAGTGTCAGAGGCCAAACGGCGCTACAGGGATAAAATTGAACTCCAGTTTGAACAAGCTGACTCTAGAGCTATGTGGCAGGGGCTCAAAACGATGACAGACTACAAAGGCGCCTCCCTCAAACTGAACAATGACATCTCCTTAGCAAACGACCTCAATACCTTCTATGCGAGGTTTGATGCTGGTAATAACAACACCAGCTCACAAGCCTCGGCAATGGGGGGGGGGGGGTCGGCTGCTGATGGAGGCGCAGTGTTCAGGGTAACAGAGCATGAGGTGAGGCGGACCTTTAAAAAAGTGAATATCAGGAAGGCAGCAGGTCCGGACGGCATCCCCGGCCGCGTCCTAAAAGTCTGTGCCGACCAACTGGCCCCAGTATTCACTGACATATTTAACCTGTCCTTAGAACAGGCTGTCATCCCCACCTGCCTGAAGAAGTCCACTATTATCCCTGTACCCAAAAAATCCAAGCCTGCTTGCCTCAACGACTACCGCCCTGTAGCTCTCACCTCCATAGCCATGAAGTGCTTTGAGAAGCTAGTAAAGGGCTACATCTGCTCCTCCCTCCCCATCAACATGGACCCCCTGCAATTTGCATACCGCCCCAACAGGTCCACGGAGGACGCCATATCCCATGTGCTGCACACAGCAGCATCACACCTGGACAAGAGGCAGGGGAACTATGTGAGAATGCTATTCATCGACTACAGCTCGGCATTCAATACCATAGTCCCCTCCATACTCATAGC
This sequence comes from Notolepis coatsorum, assembly GCF_963971535.1. Taxonomy (NCBI): domain Eukaryota; kingdom Metazoa; phylum Chordata; class Actinopteri; order Aulopiformes; family Paralepididae; genus Notolepis; species Notolepis coatsorum. Next base: position 25,242,716 of record NC_140170.1, read on the forward strand.
CAAGCTCAGGGACCTGGGCTTGGGCTATGACCTCTGCCAGTGGGTCTTGGACTTCCTGACTGGCAGACCCCAGGTGGTGAGAGCAGGCAACTGCACCTCCTCATCCATCACCCTCAACATAGGGGCCCCCCAGGGCTGTGTTCTGAGTCCCCTCCTCTACTCCCTGTACACACACGACTGTGTGGCTCAGCGGAGTAGCAATACAATCGTCAAATTTGCTGACGACACAGTGGTGGTGGGCCTGATCTCTGCCAACGACGAGAGGGCCTACCTGGAAGAGGTCAAGGTCCTGGCGGGATGGTGCCAGGAAAACAGCCTCTCCCTGAACGTCAGCAAAACAAAGGAGATGATTGTGGACTTCAGGAGGTCGGGGGTCAAGGACTACAGCCCCCTCAGCATCGACGGGGCACCGGTTGAGAGAGTCAACAGCTTCAAGTACCTCGGAGCCCACATATCCGAGGACTTGAAATGGACCATACACATTAACAGTGTGGTGAAGAAGGCACGACAACGCCTCTACTTCCTCAGGCGCCTAAGGAAGTTCCAAGTCAGCCAGAAGATCCTTAAGAACTTCTACTCATGTACAATAGAGAGCATCTTGACCGGCAACATCACCTCCTGGTTTGGGAATAGCACTGCAAAAGACCAAAGCAGACTACAAAGAGTGACACGTTCAGCCGAACGCACAATTGGAGGGGGGCTCCCCACCCTCCAGAACATTTACAACAAGCGTTGCAAGGGGAAGGCTAAGAGAATTATTAAGGACTCGAGCCACCCGAACAACTGCCTCTTTGAACTGCTGCCGTCAGGCAAGCGACACAGGAGTCTCAAGGCGAGCACAGAAAGACTCAGAAGTAGCTTCTATCCCCAGGCCATCAGGCTGCTAAACGAACAATGAATGAACACTACACAACAACAACCACCAAACACACATAGCACACACATCCACACGCACACACTCACTTTAAACAAACACACTGTAGCACCCACTACACACACTTTATAGCACACACCCACTTTAAACAAACACACTGTAGCACCCACTCCCCACACTTTATATTTATGGATGAAGGATTGCACTACAACTCGTACACCTTACTGTAAATTGTACCTAAAATTGTACCTCATCCCATTTCTGCTTTGCACTAGATAGTACTGTACATTAGTACACTGCATAGTATTGTGTATTGTATATTATATGGTAACTCAGAACATTGTACATATGTCTATACCGAACAACTGTGACCTCATTCTTCTTCTAAATTCATGCTATATTATGTTATTATGTTATTTGATACTATCTTGTCTAGCACAGTCTCTGGAGCGTAACAGTAAGAAGCATTTTGTATGAAAGTATTCTGTACTTCTGTATGACAACTATTAAAGAACTTGAACTTGAACTTGAACTTGTACTTTATTATCTAAATATGGAAAAATAGAGTGTTGTGTTCATCCATAGTTAAAGACAGTAGAGGTTGAGTACTTTATTATATAAAGATGGTGAGTTAGAGTGTTGTGTTTGTTCATAGTTAGAGCCAGTAGAGGTTGAGTACTTTATTATATAAAGATGGTAGGTTAGAGGGCGGCTAGGTGGTGTAGTGGGCAAGGCGCTCGCCACCAATGCAGGAGACGCTGGGTTCGAGCCCAGCTCTCGGCATTGCTACCAGCTTGGCTGGTCGTTCATACTAACACAATTGGCAGTGTTAGGGGTGGGAAAGCTGGTGGGTGGGTCCTGGTCGTTGTAAACAGCGACTCCTACAGTTCGGTCGGGGCGCCTGCTCAGCGCGGATAGGATCTAAGGGGGGTAGTGTGATCCTTCCACACGTTACACCCTCTCAGTGAGAATGAATGAATGAATGAAAACTTTATTTAACAGATTGCAGAATGGGTACAATACAGTACGGCTCAATACATACAATTGTTAAGGGGATGCAGACCTGAGAAAGACGTTTGTCTTGTTTCCATCAGGGTCCCCCATTTTCAATTCATATAGACATTTATGACATACACAACATACATGACATTTATGGCATAGGGACATATAGGTATTTGGTACTGATACATTTGTGACATAAGCGGTATTCAAATATACAGTACTGTTACCCCTAGATCCTGACAGAGTATATACATATGATGGGGAGGGGACTGTACATTAGGAGGGGGTGGGTGGGTGGGAGGGAAATATACATACGGTGGGGAGGGAATATATACATGCGGTGGGGAGGAGACTGTCTATTAGGAGGTGGTGGGGTTTTTGGGCATTTACGGTGGCCAGTTTCGAATTGCAGCCTCCCGTAGGTGCTCTTTAAGAGCGGTTTTGAATGTGGGCAGGGATTCACATTCCTTTACAGCTTTGGGTAGGGCGTTCCACATTGTTGTGGCATAATTGCGAAACGTGTTTAGTCCCTTGTTTGAGCCGAATCTGGGTTTAACATGATTTGTTGAGCTTCCTCTGGTGTAGTGGTTGTGGTATCCACTGACCTTTGGGAAGTATTTTGACATGTACATGGGCACCCCGGTTGTATAGTGTATCTTGTAGACCAGGCCCATTGCAAGTTGCTGTACTCTGTCGTCTACTCTAAGCCATCCTAGGTTGTCAAAGTGGGCAGGGGTGAGGTGGGTTCTGGGGTTCAGGTCAAGTAGTAGTCTGACCAGTTTGTTTTGTGATGTTTGTAATTTTGTTTTAAGTGCCTTTGAGGTGCTTTGGTACCATGAGGTGCACGCATAGTCATAGTACCCTTGAATGAGTGCTCCTGCCAGAGTCTTTAGGGTATTCTTGTTTACCAGAGAGGAGATCCGGTACAAGAATCTAGTTCGTTGGTTGACTTTTTTTATTACATTGGATGCCATTTTGTCACAGGAAAGATTTGCCTCTAGGATGGAACCCAGGTAGGTAATTTCGTCTTTCCTTGTGACAATATTGTCACCCACTGTAACTGAGAAGCCGTCGGTCTTGCTGAGTTTGTTATTTGAACCGAAGAGAATGGACTCTGCTTTGCCCATGTGTAATGATAGTTTGTTATCAGCGAGCCATATGCAGATTTTGCCTAGTTCCGTGCTGAGGGTTTTTTCAACCTGCAACTTGTTCTTGTCAGAGACCAGCAGGGCTGAGTCGTCCGCAAACAGGAACAAGTTGCAGTCACAGGCTGACGACATGTCATTTGCATAAATTAGGAAGAGTAGCGGTCCTAGTATGCTTCCTTGTGGAACACCACAGCTCACTGTGAGGGGGGGGGATAGAGTACCGTTTACCTCTACCATGTTCTCTCCCCTCCAGGTAGGATTGCATCCAGCTCACTGATAAGCTATCAAAACCAATTGCTTTTAGCTTGTCCATTAGAATGGAGTGATTGACAGTGTCGAAGGCCTTTTGTAGGTCCAGCATGACCATGCCGCAGTATTTGCCCGCGTCCACCTCTTGTTTGATGTGGTCGTTCAAATAGAGGAGGCATGTGTCAGTGGAGTGGGACGTTCTGAAGCCAGATTGGAATTCGTAGATTAGATTTTTTTCCGCCAGGTACTTTTCGACCTGTTCGTAGACTATTTTCTCCATGACTTTCGAGATGGAGGTAAGAATAGAAACAGGGCGGTAGTTGCCTGGGTCTAATTTGCTGCCCTTTTTGTGCAGAGGGGTCACTCTCGCAATTTTGAAGTCCTTGGGGACGTGCCCCTGTTTTATAGAGAGGTTTATTATGTGTGTGATGACTGGGGTGATGGCGGCTGCTGCGTCTCTGAGGAATTTGGAGGGGATGTTGTCATGGCCAGTGGCCTTGTTAGGTTGGAGGGCGCTCAATTTTTTGAGTACCTCATCGGTTGTTACCATTTCAAGTTTGAAGTCGTCTTTGTGGACCCCTAGATTTTTGTAGTATGCTACTATGTGTTCTACCCCATAATGCCCTGAGTGGGAGGGTAGTTTGTTTACCAGTGTTGTGGCTATGTTTGTGAAGAAGATGTTTAAGTAATTGGCTACATCCAGCTTGTCTGTGATGAGCGTGTTGTCCGTCTTTATGTTTATGTTTGAGAATCTGGTTTTAAGTTTTTTACTGCAGCCTAGTTGATTATTGAGTAATTTCCAAAGTTCGCGGGGTTTGTTTTTGTTTTCCTCAGTTTTGTCGTTGATGAAATTTTTTTTGCGGTTCTGATCATGGTGTTTACGTCATTTCTTAGTCTGTTTCTTTGAATTTTTTGTTCAACCACGTGGGCTTGGAGTTCACTGTTTGAGCTTTTGGAAAGCTTTGTCTGACTTTTATGAAGTTCAGAGCATTTTTTGTCTCTGGTTTTCATAGCGGCCAGTATTTCAGTGTGCATCCATGCCTCAGAACCCTGGTGGTTCTTATGGGTGCCATGTTGTTGAGTATTTCTGTGAATTTGGTTTTGAATCCAAGCCATGTTTCTTCAACCTGTGTACCACTGAGTTCATCTGACCAGTCCAAGCTCCCCAGTTCTAGGTTAAAGGCCTCTCTAGAGTAAGTTTTGAGGTCTCTAGATGTGACTGTTTTGTGACAGCCGGCCTTCTGGGAGAGTCCGCGCTGCCAGGTGAAAAGAAGCGGTTGATTGGCTACACGTGTGTTGGAGGAAGCACGTGATAGCCTCCACTCTCCCAGACCGACTGTGGGGGGTAGGTGCGCAGCGACCAGGAAGTTGATTGGGATTGGCATAACGACTAAACATTGGGATGGGAGAAAAACGGAGGGAAAAGGGGGGGGGGGGGGGGGGAGATAAAAAAATAAAATCATAGTTAGAGACAGTATAGGTTGAGTACTTTATCATCTAAAGATGGTGAGTTAGAGTGTTGTGTTCATTCATAGTTAAAGACAGTAGAGGATGAGTACTTTATTATCTAAAGATGGTAACTTAGAGTGTTGTGTTCATCCATAGTTAAAGACAGTAGAGGTTGAGTACTTTATTATCTAAAGATGGTAAGTTAGAGTGTTGTGTTCATTCATAGTTAAATACAGTAGAGGTTGAGTTCTTTATTATCTAAAGATGGTGAGTTAGAGTGTTGTGTTCATTCATAGTTAAATACAGTAGAGGTTGAGTACTTTATTATCTAAAGATGGTGAGTTAGATCATTGTGTTAATTCATAGTTAAATACAGTAGAGGTTGAGTACTTTATTATCTTAAGATGGTAAGTTGGAGTGTTGTGTTCATTCATAGTTAAATACAGTAGAGTTTGAGTACTTTATTATCTTAAGATGGTAAGTTAGATCATTGTGTTCATTCATAGTTAAATACAGTAGAGGTTGAGTACTTTATTATCTTAAGATGGTAAGTTAGAGTGTTGTGTTCATTCATAGTTAAAGACAGTAGAGGTTGAGTACTTTATTATCTAAAGATTGTAAGTTATAGTGATGTGTTCATTCATAGTTAAATACAGTAGAGGTTGAGTACTTTATTATCTAAAGATGGTGAGTTAGAGTGTTGTGTTCATTCATAGTTAAAGACAGTAGAGGTTGAGTACTTTATTATCTAAAGATGGTAAGTTAGAGTGTTGTGTTCATTCATAGTTAAATACAGTAGAGGTTGAGCACTTTATTATCTTAAGATGGTAAGTTAGAGTGTTGTGTTCATTCATAGTTAAAGGCAGTAGAGGTTGAGTACTTTATTATCTAAAGATGGTAAGTTAGAGTGTTGTGTTCATTCATAGTTAAATACAGTAGTGGTTGAGTACTTTATTATCTAAAGATGGTGAGTTAGAGTGTTGTGTTCATTCATAGACAGTAGAGGTTGAATACTTTATTATTTTAGGATGTGTCACTTGTTTTCATTTGGTTTTAACATATAGCTATTAGTAAACATGTATTGTGTGTTAAACTCTGAAACTGTAAGAGACAGTCAGACAGGGAGTGGGAGAGATAGAGAAGTCAGAGAGAGAGGCAAGGTCACTCACACAGTCGGGGGGAATGTAAACATATTAAGAGATAGCGGGGCCGTAGCAACGTCTGTTTGGGCCAGAGCCAGAGGTAACGAACGGCTGGCATTGCGTCGCTTAGTAAAGAGAGACAGAGCGGGTTAGAGCATCGCCAGAGAAAGAGATAGGGCGGTGTTGCTATGGGCTCACAGACGTTGCTAGGGAATAGACTTTATAGCTGTGAGTTCTTCCGGTTTGAGTCAGACAAGGTTGCGACAGCGAGACGAATGACACCAATAGCTGAGCTCCCAGCTCTCTGAAGGGGGTTCTGGAAGGGGGAAGGGGAAACCACGATCACGATGACAGAGCTAGCTACAGGCTAACAGAACAGATAGCTACTGACAGGCCGCAACCAACTGACGGCTATCGAGAGATTAATCTATTAATCTATTAATATAGGTTCATTAGACCAGACTCTCAAATTGTACGAGATGCTATTGAAGTGTATTTTCTTCATTCATGTATCTCTATCTAAGTTCATTGATCGTATAGTTTTGTATATCACCCTTTCCTCTGCATTGGTTTAGGTATTTTCAGATGTTCGGTTTCAAGTAAGAGGAGACTGACGATATGGTCAAAATCAACGGGCGGCGGTGTTTATTAATAAAACAGCTTTAGGAATTAAAACAGTACATCGTCTCTTTGGTTCAATCTAATTGTCTCTTTCATTTCAATCTAATCGTCTCTCGGTGCTGTTCGCTGTCTCAGGTTGTCCATGGCCAACACGCGGCTTCTCTTTGTGGTGGTTGCCAAGGCAACCTTGGGTCTCCGTCAGTCTCAGCGCTCAAGCAAGGAGCGCTTGATTTCATCTCTCTCCGTGGCAGGATCTCCTGCTGCGAAGCGATCTTCTGTCATTGGGTGTCAGTGGCTCTGAGTCTCCGGCTCGGCTCTCAAGCTCCGGTTGGTGATCCTCTCTCCGTCGGTGGAGGTTCAGCGCTCAAGCCAGGAGCGCTCATCTCCAGGTTCCTTTTGTCAGCCGGTGTGTGTGTCGCTCCAGGTCTGTCTGTCTCTCCAGGTCCCTTTTGGTGTGAGTCCTGTCTCTAGTGTGTCGCCATCAGCCCTTTTTATCAGAGGAGAGAGAGAGAGAGAGAGAGAGAGGGAGGGGGAGACAGAGAGCGAGAGGGGGGGGGGAGACCCTGCCTGCCTATTCACGTCCACTTATTTTTGGTCACATTCCAGCAGAACTTGTCTTGATGGTGTCCTGTGACCACATGTTTCGCTGACACAACCTCCTGGGTCCTCTGACAACGGTTTTTACAGTTTGAATCTGCTGACACTTTAATCATTACTTAATGAGAGGGTAGTTTTTCACTGAGTAATACATCATCATGCTTGTGACTAAAATGTTTACATAGTCTAGATAAGAACCAGACTACTTTTTCAGACAGTGCCCAGATGACAAACCATATATCCCCGTCCTTTAATAGAACACTTTATTTTCCTGATGAACATTTGACCAATACTGTATAGTTTTAGCTTCTAGTTTTAAGAGTTTTTATTCTTTATTGTGACTAAGTTATTCTAATTGTTCTAAGAGTTATGCCTACATGTAACTTTATTAGTTTTCTCTATATCCTTGATGCATTTTGAACATTTGGCCTCACTTGAGTGCTGCTGACTTATCTATCTGAGAGGCTCTTTTTACAGTCCGATTTACTCTGTCTCCTGACCACTCTGCCATGTCGTAACTTGAAAGTCCTTACTTAGGGTAGGGGTCAGTTTTATTGTCTTTAAGGTCAGCCATCTGTTTTCTGGGGAGTCAACCGCCTCTACCCTAGGGTCTCAGAAATACCTTCACATGGTGTTCTAAATAACCTTTCTATCAAGCAGCATTTTGTCTTTCAAATCATTTTCCTTGTACATTTCACTTGCATTTATTCATGTTTTCATTTAGAAATATACGACACTATGTTTATGGAAATAAACATCCAGCTGATAAAGAGACCACGACTCCAAGTACTTTTCTTCTGTTACGGATGCATTAACCCTTTCACTGTCGCACCACCAACACGGTTAACCCTTTCCACTGCGACAATACACCGAAGGTTAACCCTTTCACTGCCACGCGGCCGTCGGTTGTGTGATAGTAAAGGGTTAACCTTCTGTCAGGTGGCAGTGAAAGGGTTCGGGGTGAACAGTGTTACAGAAAGTATGGGGGAGGGTCGACTTCCAGGTAAGATCATCATCATCAACAACTACAGTAAAGACACAACGCAGAGATTTCACGGACGGTGATAACAATCGACGAGGACCCTGTCAACACTGTAATCTTACAGATGGCAAGTTAGAGTGTTGTATTAATTCATAATTAGAGACAGTAGAGGTTGAGTACTTTATCATCTAACGATGGTGAGTTAGAGTGTTGTGTTCATTTATAGTTAGAGAGAGTAGAGGTTGAGTCTTTTCTGGTGATAAATCACATTCACATTCCAAGTGATTTGGATTGATTTTAAAACTGCAAATACAAGGGCTGTCCACAATATTTCAAAACTGACTTATATGGTTCTTGAGGGCAAGGGTTCAACTGGCGACTCTAACCACTCGTCACATCCACTCCAGGTCCCAATGGTGATTCATCTATTCATACGCCTGTTTCCTCTCGGAGAGGAATCAGAGTGTGCAGTCGGTTGTATAGGGACGTCCAGATAATTCAGCCTTTTCAAAAAAAAGAGTAGGAAGGTGGCTTAGCCAGTATTGCAATATCACTTGCAGGAGAAATCAAGATTAATAATAGCAATACGCACGGCTGAATGTTCATACCAATCCCTGAATGAGAGAGAGAGAAAGAAAAAGGAAACTCTAATCAGACATACTTTTAGAAAGGCATATTGTGTTCGCCGAGGCAACGCGTTTGATAAAAGAATCCCGAGCTAATCATATTTGCTTCATTTATGTAATTTGATAATGCAAATTCAATTACCACCCGACACCACGTCCTACTGGCAAATGGCAAATGAAGACACTAAGGAGGGACATGATTGAATACTATAGTCCACGCTGTACGCACCAAGCATCCTTTATAGTCAAAGGTATTGGCTTCTCCTGCATAAAAGTTGCCTATAGTCATCTTTTCATCCAAGGTAGGTCTTACATAAATACATCTACAGCAACAGGGGATAGCAGAGGATCTAACATGGAGACAGCAGGAGGCCCAGAATGGGATTTTATGCAGCGCTGCAAGTTCCATTCATACCGTGATGAATAGCTCTCCACGTATGTATCCTGTGGGCACTCGATTCATCCCGAGTTGTTGAGTGTCGTTCCGTAGAGTGCCCAAAGGGTTGAGGCCAAGTGACAACAAGTCCGATCTGGTTCTGTCTGTGTGTTCTATATATGAAGGCACTGGCATAATAAAATTGGGCTTCTTCACAAATATTATTTTACTACCACTAGGCTTGGGGCGATATTGAAATTCCCCTACTGACGATATTGCTTTATAAGAAAAACAACGATACATTTTATTATCGTCCCAAAAATGGCTGAAAAGACGCATATGTTGCAGCTTTTATTTTGAAAGATTCTCACCAGCAGTCTTATTGTTGTTGCACTACCACTGCCAGGGTTAGGGGTTCCATCCCCCGTGTAGCTCAACGGGCAGAGCAAGGCACTACCACTGCCAGGGTTAGGGGGTTCCATCCCCCGTGTAGCTCAACGGGCAGAGCAAGGCACTAACACTGCCAGGGTTAGGGGGTTCCATCCCCCGTGTAGCTCAAGGGGCAGAGCAAGGCACTAACACTGCCAGGGTTAGGGGGTTCCATCCCCCGTGTAGCTCAAGGGGCAGAGCAAGGCACTAAACACTACCAGGGTTAGGGGGTTCCATCCCCCGTGTAGCTCAAGGGGCAGAGCAAGGCACTAAACACTACCAGGGTTAGGGGTTCCATCCCCTGTGTAGCTCAGTGGGTAGAGCAAGGCACTACCACTACCAGGGTTAGGGGTTCCATTCCCTGTGTAGCTCAGTGGGTAGAGCAAGGCACTACCACTACCAGGGTTAGGGGTTCCATTCCCTGTGTAGCTCAGTGGGTAGAGCAAGGCACTACCACTACCAGGGTTAGGGGTTCCATTCCCTGTGTAGCTCAGTGGGTAGAGCAAGGCACTAACACTACCAGGGTTAGGGGGTTCCATCCCCCGTGTAGCTCAACGGGCAGAGCAAGGCACTAACACTACCAGGGTTAGGGGTTCCATCCCCCGTGTAGCTCAACGGGCAGAGCAAGGCACTAACACTACCAGGGTTAGGGGTTCCATCCCCCGTGTAGCTCAACGGGCAGAGCAAGGCACTAACACTACCAGGGTTAGGGGTTCCATCCCCCGTGTAGCTCAGTGGGTAGAGCAAGGCACTAACACTACCAGGGTTAGGGGTTCCATCCCCCGTGTAGCTCAACGGGCAGAGCAAGGCACTAACACTACCAGGGTTAGGGGGTTCCATCCCCTGTGTAGCTCAACGGGCAGAGCAAGGCACTACCACTGCCAGGGTTAGGAGTTCCATCCCCCGTGTAGCTCAACGGGCAGAGCAAGGCACTAACACTGCCAGGGTTAGGGGGTTCCATCCCCCGTGTAGCTCAACGGGCAGAGCAAGGCACTACCACTGCCAGGGTTAGGAGTTCCATTCCCTGTGTAGCTCAACGGGCAGAGCAAGGCACTAACACTGCCAGGGTTAGGGGGTTCCATTCCCCGTGTAGCTCAACGGGCAGAGCAAGGCACTAAACACTGCCAGGGTTAGGGGGTTCCATTCCCCGTGTAGCTCAACGGGCAGAGCAAGGCACTAAACACTACCAGGGTTAGGGGTTCCATCCCCCGTGTAGCTCAACGGGCAGAGCAAGGCACTAACACTGCCAGGGTTAGGGGTTCCATTCCCTGTGTAGCTCAACGGGCAGAGCAAGGCACTAACACTGCCAGGGTTAGGGGTTCCATTCCCTGTGTAGCTCAACGGGCAGAGCAAGGCACTAACACTGCCAGGGTTAGGGGTTCCATCCCCTGTGTAGTTCAACGGGCAGAGCAAGGCACTAACACTGCCAGGGTTAGGGGTTCCATTCCCTGTGTAGCTCAACGGGCAGAGCAAGGCACTAAACACTGCCAGGGTTAGGGGGTTCCATTCCCTGTGCAGCTCAACGGGCAGAGCAAGGCACTAACACTACCAGGGTTAGGGGGTTCCATTCCCCCGTGTAGCTCAACGGGCAGAGCAAGGCACTAACACTGCCAGGGTTAGGGGGTTCCATTCCCCTGTGTAGCTCAACGGGCAGAGCAAGGCACTAACACTGCCAGGGTTAGGGGGTTCCATTCCCTGTGCAGCTCAACGGGCAGAGCAAGGCACTAACACTACCAGGGTTAGGGGGTTCCATTCCCCGTGTAGCTCAACGGGCAGAGCAAGGCACTAACACTACCAGGGTTAGGGGTTCCATTCCCTGTGTAGCTCAGTGGGTAGAGCAAGGCACTAACACTGCCAGGGTTAGGGGGTTCCATCCCCCGTGTAGCTCAGTGGGTAGAGCAAGGCACTAACACTGCCAGGGTTAGGGGGTTCCATCCCCCGTGTAGCTCAACGGGCAGAGCAAGGCACTAACACTGCCAGGGTTAGGGGGTTCCATCCCCCGTGTAGCTCAACGGGCAGAGCAAGGCACTAACACTGCCAGGGTTAGGGGGTTCCATTCCCTGTGTAGCTCAACGGGCAGAGCAAGGCACTAACACTGCCAGGGTTAGGGGGTTCCATCCCCCGTGTAGCTCAACGGGCAGAGCAAGGCACTAACACTGCCAGTGTTAGGAGTTCCATCCCCCGTGTAGCTCAACGGGCAGAGCAAGGCACTAACACTACCAGGGTTAGGGGTTCCATCCCCCGTGTAGCTCAACGGGCAGAGCAAGGCACTAACACTGCCAGTGTTAGGAGTTCCATCCCCCGTGTAGCTCAACGGGCAGAGCAAGGCACTAACACTGCCAGTGTTAGGAGTTCCATCCCCCGTGTAGCTCAACGGGCAGAGCAAGGCACTAACACTGCCAGTGTTAGGAGTTCCATCCCCCTACGTAACACCATTAACACCTGTATTAAATATAGCTGTTCCTTCTTCTCCTCCCTAAGTAACACCTGAACACACCCACTCCTCTCTCTCTCCCCCCCCAGTTATCTCTGCATCATTAATATCAGCGAGCATCGCTGAAGTATTGCACCAGACTGACAGATGAATGGCAGCAGATGACACGGCATACATTTATATTGTATAATGGAGGTCAATAGAAGGCATCAGGAGGCCGGTCACCCGGGTGACAGGCTCTGTCCGCAGCCCCGCGCTCCTCCTGCCAATCACTCTCCGTACAGAGTGCCTCGCTGCGGCCTTCACGCTCACCTTAAGTCACTGGCTTAAAGAGGAACACCCACCCAAAGGAAGAGTTCCAATGAGCCATCTCCACGGCCGAGGACAGTCCCATCCATATTAGATTAGATTAGATTCAAATGTATTGATTGATTGATTGATTGATTGATTGATTGATTGATTGATTGATTGATTGATTGATTGATTGATTGATTGATTGCTTGATTGATTGATTGATTGATTGAAAATGTTATTAACAGATTGCAGAATGGGTACAATATACAGTACAGCTCAATACACACAATTGTTACGGGGATGCAGACCAGAGAAAGACTTTCGTCTTGTTTACATCAGGGTCCCCCATTTTCAATTAATCAGGACATATATGACATACAGATAGACAGTACTGCTACATCTATACATCTATGACATACCAGATTTGCAAATACAGTACTGTTTGTGATACAAGAAGAGTTTAAAAAAGAGAGTATATACATTTGACGAAGAAACTGTACATAGGAGGTGGTTGGGTGGGGGGGGGTGGGAGGGGGGAGATGGGTAGGCAGGGTAGGTGGGTTGGGGGGGTAACTGTACATTGGATTATCGACAAAACCTTACTTGGTCCCAAGAACAGGGTCTCGTGTATTACTGGGTCAGGACATTTACTGTACATTGGAGGGGGTTGTGTTAGGATATTTACAGGATAGATTATGTGCAAAATAAATCAGTTTTAAATCAGTGTTTTGGTGAAGTGCACCTTTAAGTACAGTTTTTTCGAATGTATTCTGTAATAATAACAACGATTAACTTACAGTCCAAAAGATAGCAGTTACAGCGCAGTCACCCTCGTCTTTGTTATGAATGGAAATGGATGTTGTAAAATTCCTAGATGAATTAGTCTAATTAGCATCTAACCAGAGTGCAAATGTAACAGTAAAGTGCAATAGTAATATACAATGTACAGGTAAACTGGGTATAAAATAGATTAGGACTAGAGAGTGTTTTTATTAGTAGTTCCCCGTATATCACTGACAGCCGGACGAGAGATCCCCTTTGAACGGCCCATCTGAGGGTTCTCCCCGTGTTTTCTTTTCCTACTGCTAGGTTTCAGGGAGTTGTTCCTTATCTTCATTGGGGAAAGGCTGAAAAGGGCACTGGGCCTGTGCTATTTTTGGGGGCCCTTTTTGGGCGGTGAGGGGCCTTTTTATGCTTTTTGGGGGGTTTTGGTGATCAAATATTGAATATTGAACTATAATAATGTGTGCAGGAGCTCACTTATCCTTGAAATACACTTTTATCACTGACTTAAAAGGCCCATACATCTCCATAAATGTTCAGGGCGGAGGGAATAAGTGCTTACCCTACAGACCCCAAGTCTGTTAGGACAGCAGACTCGGTTGGCACTGCTCAAAACTTACCTTTTTAAAATAGTTTTTAAATTAATTATTATCTTTATTTCATTGTCTTATTTTTCTTTATTTCTATACATTTTACTTAAATATTTTATTATAATTTGTATCATTGTTTTATGTAGTTTTTTTTATCATTTTATTTGTTCTTTTTTAATGTCAACATATTATTTAAATTATTCAAATAGAACTCAAACATGTTCCGTTGTGATGTCACCAGTGTTGGGCACGTTACTTTTAAAAAGTAACTAGTTACAGTTACTTCTTCCAAAAAGTAACTAAATTGCTTACTCAGTTACAAATTATAAAAGTAACTAGTTACTTCAGAAAGTAACTATTGCGTTACTTTCAAGCACATTTGTTACATAAACAACATACACAAATCTAAACTATTTTAATGTTGCTGTGGGACAAAGTGAGACTAGCCTCCAATCAAATGCCATGTATGTAGATATTATAATTACTATGTTTATATAGTGGATCATACAAATACAAACACAATAGATGTTTTGGAACTTTTGATATGTATTGCCCCTCAACAGGCCACAACTGGGCAACATTAAATTATGCTTGTTAAGCACTATACCAAAAATAAATAACAAATATATGCTGATTGATTGAACATTTTAATTAACAGATTGCAGAATGGGTACAGTACAGTACAGCTCAATACACACAATTGTTAAGGGGATGCAGACCAGAGAAAGACTTTCGTCTTGTTTACATCAGGGTCCCCCATTTTCAATTCATGACATTTATGACATACACAACATACAGATATATGAATCTAATCTAATCATCTAAACTAATCTAATCATGACATTTAAGACATGCATGACATACAGATATATATATATATATATATATATATATATATATATATATATATATATATATATATATATATATATATATATATATATATATATATATATATATATATATATATATATATATATATCTGAGCACCTGAAGACTGTGCTATTAAACCAGGAAGTGCAGCACTCTTGATAAGGCTGTAGCCTCCACCATAGATATATATAGAACACTAGATAGCTCGCCCGCGCTGCCGGCCAATGGAGAGCGACGTCACTGAACCGCCGCCATCTTGCTCCAGTTAGCCTTGAGTGAGGGTGAGTGAGCTGCACAGACAAAAATACTCATAACTCGCTGAAATATTGACAGATTTACAAACGGTTTGGTTTATTACAAGCATTATTAACGTGGCCATGATTCAAGTGGTTTGTAAAAAAAAACATCTTTACATTTTTTTTTTATAAGTATGCAGTATCATAACCACATCTTTGATGTTTATAGCAAACCAACCCGTTTGTAAATCCGTCAATATTTCAGCGAGTTATGAGTATTTTTGTCTGTGCAGCTCACTCACTCTCACTCAAGGCTAACTGGAGCGAGATGGCGGCGGTTCAGTGACGCTGGTGACTCCGCCTTAAGCTATCTAGTGTTCTATAGATATCTATGGCCTCCACTACTGTAGTGCCCTGCGCTGTAACACAATTAACACAAGAGTGAACAAAAAACGTGCATGGACCTGTCGTTGACTGCTCGCTTGTGTTGTTTGTTGGATTCGTTTTGGATTATTTGGGCTCGCCAAACAAACTATCAAAACGTACACGGAACCGCAGTCTGTCGTTGACTGAGTCGCTTGTGTTGTCACTGTGTGTCAGACTCTGGAGTCTTTCGAACACCCGCCCACCTCAACCTCTGATTGGCTTACCATGACATTTTACTCAACCTCAGCCAATCGCGCACTGCCCACTAACCAAGGAAAAAAAGTATTGCTTCTCAGCGCAGCGATCTGTCTGATGAAAAAAACAGCTTCAATCATAGTAACGAGCCGCATTTTTTGGCAGTAACGGTAACAACGTTATTAAGATTGGAAGAGTAATCCGTTAGATTACTTTTTACTGAAAAAACGAACGCTGTTAGTAACGCCATTATTTATAACGCCGTTATTCCATCACTGGATGTTGCAGTATGATGTCATAATATAACATTCTAGAACATTTGTGATGTCACAGTATGATGTCATAATCAAACAATCTAGAACATTTGTGATGTCACAGTATGTCATAATAGAACATTCTAGAACATTTGTGATGTCACAGTATGATCTCATAATAGAACATTTCTGTACAGTATCTCTCAGAATATCTCAGATCTCAGAAGACAAGTCAAGATCTCACTTGTAGTTTCTGGCTATTTGTCTGTAAGCTTGAATATATTCTGTAGATATAATTTAAAATCCCCACATTGAAAAGGAAACAATGTCCTGTACTCTTTCAGTGCCACGCCTGGTTTTCCGTTTTACCGCTTGAATGCCACCATCGGCGCCAATGTTAACGTTAATATCGCCTAATCTATGTTTTAAATGAGCTGCGTCTGGAGGGAAGGTTCTGTGATGTGGTTATTAAAGTCAACAACACTGAGTTTATCGCCCACAAGGCAATCCTGTATGGCTGCAGTGACTATTTCAGGTAAGTTTAGCTTGGTTCAGGTTAGCTTGGTTCAGGTTAGCTTGGTTAGTAAACAGATACCATACTGTACTTTTACTGTAAACATATACTATACTATATTTCTACTGTAAACAGATACTATACTGTACGTATACTGTAAAACGATACTATACTGTAAAAATATAATATACTGTACTTCTACTGTAAACATATACTATACTGTACTTCTACTGTAAACATGTACTATACTATACTTATACTGTAAACATATAATATACTGTACTTCTACTGTAAAACATGCTATACTGTACTTATACTGTAAACAGATACTATACTGTACTTCAACTGTAAACATATACTATACTGTACTTCTACTGTAAACAGATACTATACTATACTTATACTGTAAACAGATACTATACTGTACTTCTACTGTAAAAATATACTATACTTCTACTGTGCTAAGACCCTATACTTCTACAGTGAAAACATATTACTACACAGGACAGAATGTTGCTTACTATTTACTGATCAGATATCTCTATACTCTGCGTTCCACAGAGCCTTCTTCACTCGCTGGAGCGACTCAGAGAAAGCAGTCCACACTATCCCTGGGGTGTCCCCGGGTATAATGCAGCTCATCATAGAGTACGCCTACACACGCTTTGTGCTGGTGACAGCAGAGAACGTGGAAGAGCTTCTGGTGGCTGCAGACCAGCTTCTTGTCACTGGCATAGTAGGAGCGTGCTCTGACTTCCTAGAAGGCCAGCTGTCTCTGAAAACTGTGTCGGCATCTGGAGGTTTGCGGACATCTACTGCTGCCCTGACCTGAGGCGCAAGGCCCATCTCTTCATCGTGTGCCACTTTGAGGAGATGTTGCATGTCTCACAGGAGTTTGTGGAGCTGTCCCTGCAGCAACTGGTGGACATCATCGAGAGGGATGATCTGAACGTGAAGATCGAGGAGACGGTGTTCAAGGCCGTTCTCCGTTGGATCGACCACTCGCGTGAGGAGCGTAGAACACACATCCCTTTGCTGCTGCCCAAGGTAACTAATTGTATTACTGTGCATTACATTAAAACAACACTAGGTTCCCTATTACAGTGGTTCTCAAACATTTGGGTCCAATCTGTTCCCTAGCAACAGAAACCGTCTACAACCTTCTAAGTTGTACCTGTCTGCTTGTCACTTCCTAGGTTCGCATGGGCTTGAGAAGGCCTGACTACTTGCTGAACAACATCCAGAACAACCCTGTGGTGAGGGACAGCCACGACTGCAGGCCCCTCATCCTCAGCGTCCTGAACCCCCCTGACTCCGACAGGCTCCCAAACCCCCTGACCCGTTCACGCCTGCCTCAGGAGGTCCTATTGGCCATCGGAGGCTGGAGTCAGTCTCTTCCTTACAATGGCATGGAGGCTTATGATATCCGAGCCGGTGGATGGATGGACGTGAGCGTTGTGGCGGAGCATTGCCGGAACGGCCACGCCACCACTTATCTCCACGGTCTGGTCTACTGCATCGGTGGCTGGGACGGCGTAGAGTTTTGGCCGGTTGTATCTACGCCATGGGAGGGCAGGACGAACGCGTGCTACTGAACACCGCTGAGCGCTATGAGCCTGAAACCAACCAGTGGGCAGTGATCTCACCCATGCTGGAGCGCAGGAGCTGCGCCGGGGCAGCAGCCCTCCAGGGCAAGGTGGGTGGAACTGAGGGACACATGGTGGTTGTAAAGGCCGAATGAGTGTTTTTGTTATAGATTATTATTATTATTATTATTATTATTATTATTATTAGTATTATTATTATCATTATTGTTATTATTATTTCCAATCGAAGGATATGATTTATGGGAATGTTATGTTTATCTGTGTCACCCGTTGGGTGGACTCTGTTGTACTATGGGCGAATCACCTGCACCGCAGGTGGGTCGGCCCACGGCGCGGCGGAGATCATTGAAATGGGTGATAGGGATCAGCTGTGGGTTGGTAGCCGATGGGGATAGCATATAATTTTCTGACCGCTTCGGGAACGCTTTAGATTAGTCTTATTTTAGGAAACACTTTGAACTTGAACAATTAGAACCACGGTTATAGGACGCTTAGGATCGCTTTGATCACCTCTCCCATGTAACCTACCTTTTCTAATTAAATCAGATATCACGTTCGGTATCTGATAACAGAACTCAAGGTGTGGAGACTATTTCTTTGGATGAAGCGCGTATGGAATCACTCCCCGACTGCCACAGGAAGCGGACACAGGCATGTTGCCGCTACAATCAGTCAGAAAATTGCTTTTATTGAAGCCAGACGAGCTTCAATAAAGTGAAAGAGGACTCGCGCAGATTATTGAAAGCGACCCAAGGCAGAGGCGCGCGTCAATAAAGTGACAACTGACGAGAGAGGACTGCAAGAGGACCGACGGCATCACAGCCCGAGGACATCGCTGTGATCAGCAAAAAGGAATCGATCAACCACAGCCACACACAGTGAATGATCACAGCCCGAGGACATCGCTGTGATCAGCAGGAAGGATTGATCAACGCCAATCACAGCGAGTGGAGCCCCTCCCTCCCGAGGACAGCAAATGGAACGTGCGTAAGTCGAATTTATGAATGGAATAGAGACTACTACGTACGTGGCGCGCGCACACGGCGCTGTGGAATATAAGATAATTATAAAGCTGTCTTAAGAATTGGTGGATAAATATAGACAAGATGTCAGATATAGAAACGGATAACATGGATTTGACACAAGCGGAAATTGAGCTGAAACAATTAATGGCATCACGTAAAGCCAGGCTTGCAGCATGCACCCGCAAGAAAAATGAGATTAGTGCGATGATGAAATCAAATGATGAACAAGGAGTAAGAACGGACATGGCATTGTTCAATAAGACACTCAGTGCTTTTAAGATCGCAAATGAGTCTGTACAGCTGTATTTACAGGATGACGATGATGATGTAACACAATGGTATAAACCAAGAATAGATTAATTTAATACATGGGTTAACGATATGGAAAAATGGTTGATGGAAGGGAATAAGGAAAGGCAAACTCCAGCCCAAAGTCCAACTGAGTCTGTGATCCAAGAGTCTCCAGTAGAGACTCAAGATAAGCTGGAAAGGGACCTTCAGGCTACAATAGGCCCAGAGGATAGCATTTCCAGGGCCCCATCAAAATCATCCAAATCATCAAAATCATCAGGTGGAAGCCAATCATCCAGGTTATCTGCCGCCCGTCGAAGGGCTGAAAACGAGAGGGCCACCATTCAGGCAAAGGCCGCTGCACTTTCAGCCAGACAAGCCATGAGCCTAAAGGAAGCTGAATTAGAGGCTGAATTAAATCTAAAAAGGGCTAAAGCTAGCCTAAAGGAAGCTGAAGTACAAGCTGAATTAAGACTGCAGGAGGCTAAAGCCAGGGCTAAATTAAAGGCTGAGAAGGATAAAATTGACTTTGACACAGACATGGCTGTATCAACGGCCAAACTCAAGATACTGGATGATTATGAGACATCATCACAAACCAACTCATCCAGAACCATGAGGTATCCATCTCAAATTAACCAGCCATCCTCTCAAGAGGACGGATATGTGTACAAGATGCAACCTAGGGATGGTATGAATGATTATGTTGACCAAGCACATGCTCTAGACACCTCAGAAGGACTACTGATATTGCAATCACCGGTAGAATATGCATCCATAAATGCTTTTCCAAAAAAACCTGTGCAAAGACAGCTCTTGGACCAGTATGCATGGGCGCACACACCACAACAACAACCACAGCAGCAACAACAACAACAGCAACAACAACAACATCAACAACAGCAACAACAACAACAACAACAACAACACCAACAACAACAACAACAACAACAGCAACAGCAACAACAACAACAACAACAACAACAACAACAGCAACAACAGCAACAACAACAGCAACAACAGCAACAACACCAACAACAACAACAACAACAGCAACAACAACAACAACAACAACAACAACAACAACAACAACAACAACAACAACAACAGCAACAGCAACAACAGCAACCACAACAGCAACAACAACAACAACAACAACAACCACAGCGGCAGCCTCAGCAGCAGCAACAACAACAACAACAACAACAACAACAACAACAACAACAACAACAACACCAACAACAACAACAACAACAACAACAACAACAGAGGCCTCCACAAGCAGTGAGACCCAAACAGCCATATATACAGCCACTACCACCTGTACAGTATCGACCACCACCATATGTGCTACCTCAGCCACAACCTTGGCAACAACCACATGCACCATATCAGCATCAACCACCTGTGCAGCTTCAGCTACAACCATCTGGAGCTACAGCAGGACAACAGGGTCAAACCCAAACAGACCAGGTTCTATTAAATGTCATGTCAAGACAGGATGACATTACAGACATACTTGTCACACAGCAGAATCTGGCGCTACTCCCAACCAGGGAGATTCCCATGTTTGACGGAGATCCTATGAACTTTAGGTCATTCATGCGAGCCTTGGAGTACGGCATAGAAAATAGAACCACCAGCGAGCAAGATAGACTCTACTTTTTGGAACAATACACCATAGGGCAACCTAAAGATCTCGTGAGGAGCTGCCTACACATGCATCCACAGGATGGATATGCGGAAGCCAAAAGACTACTTAAAGAGAATTTTGGTGATGAAATAAGAATAACTAATGCTTATATAAAGAAGGCCTTGGACTGGTCCAGCATCAACAGGGAGGATAGTCAAGCTTTGCGCGCCTACGCCCTCTACCTGAGAGGATGCAGTAATGCAATGCAGGAGCTTCACTATATGGATGAGCTGGACAATCCATCTAACCTACGACTGATCTTATCCAAGATACCCTTTAGGATCAGAGAAAGGTGGGGGTCAACGGCCTACGACATCCAGGAGCGCACTGGGCAAAGAGCCAAATTCAAGGATCTTGTGGCTTACCTGGAGAAACAAGCCAAAATCGCCTCCGACCCATTGTGGGGCAATATTCAGGATTACAGTCCTGACGGAGCTGCCCCAAGGTACCTCAAGACTGCAGCCTCTGTATGGCAAACAAGAGCAGGAACAGCGGCTGCACCGGTTAAAGAGAGAAGCAGCTTCGTCACGACAGTGACACCAGTCACAAACATACCGTCAACCGTCGGTAATGTAGGATCCAAGGCAGATGGCTCTGTAGCTTTTAGAACTCCTTGCTTGTACTGTGCAGGCGATCACTCACTTGAAGCCTGCAGGAGGATAAGAACTCAGAAACATCTGAACAAAATAGAGTTCTTAAAGGTGAAAGGACTTTGTTTTGGTTGTCTCACCAAGGGACATCTCAGTAGGAACTGTAGCCAGCGGATGAGGTGTCAGCATTGCCAGAAAGAACACCTGACTCTGCTACATATAGAAACAAACGACCAAGAAGGACCGGACGAGCAAAAAGGAACAGTCGGGTCAATGGAATGGAAATCACCTCAACAGGAGAGGACACCACCCCTGACCAAGAAGACTGTGGGTAGTGCTCTGGTGAGGCTTGGTGAAGATAATGGGGCCGGTAAGGTCTGTGCTTTACCCATCGTGCCAGTGAAGGTGAAACAGGCTGACGGAAGTGGGTATGTAACGACATATGCCTTCTTGGACCATGGCAGCTCGGCATCCTTTTGCACAGAGAGCCTCATGAGGAAGCTGAATGCTAAGGGCCGGCAAACATCAATTCTCCTTAAGACAATGGCACAAGAGAAACATGTCCCAGCATATGAGATCTCAGGCCTGGAGGTAGGCAACATCAATGATGACACATTTATTGCACTGCCTACGCTATACACTCAACCAGCAATCCCAGTGTCAAAAGAAAACATCCTTACTCAGGAGGAACTGAAAAAATGGCCCTACCTGAAGGATGTTCACATCACTTACATTGACTCAGATGTGGAGCTTCTGATTGGAGTCAATACTCCGAGAGCCATGGAGCCTCGGCAGATAGTGAACAGCCAGGATGACGGACCATATGCTGTAAGGTCACTCTTGGGATGGGCGGTCTATGGTCCACTGAACGTCAACGCGGTGGATGTGACAAGAAGACCCAAAGTCAGCGCCACCAGTTCAATAACCTTAAAAGATGGTCATTATCACTTGCCACTCCCCTTTCGAAAGGGAGGTGTGATGATGCCCAACAACAGACAGGTGGCGACACGAGCCATGCACCTACAAAAGAAGAGGAAGGATGAAGGGTACCATGCAGAGTACAGACAGGTGGCGACACGAGCCATGCACCTGCAAAAGAAGAGGAAGGATGAAGGGTACCATGCAGAGTACAGACAGGTGGCAACACAACGAGCCATGAGCCTGCAAAAGAAAACAGGAAGATCTAAGAGCAGAGAGAAGACTGTAAGATCGAAGAGGAAAGAGGATGGAATATCTAAGACCACAGAGAAGGTACCTCTTCAAGAATCAAGGAAAGATGGCTGTGTCTGGTACATACCCCATCACAGGGTGTATCACAAAAGAAAGAAAGAAAGTGGAAAGAACATGAGTGGTGTTTGATTCACATCGTCATTCCAATTCACCACCATGGCAAACTCTGGAGTGAAGTGGATTGTGGATCAACTTGAAGATTTTTTATTTTGTGACGTGGAATGTTCTCAGTTGTATTGTGGTGATTCACGTGACAGGTGAATCTGCCACGGCACAGCTGATAACATAAATAGCCAAAGATAACTTCGCCCCTGGTGACTTGGTGGTCATAGTGGACGACACAGCGCCCAGGAATTCCTGGCCGCTTGGACGGATCCTGGAAACCTTTCCGGATAACAAGGGCCTGGTACGAAGTGTCAGGGTGAAGACCAAGACCAATGTGCTACAGAGGCCAATCACGAAGCTTTGCCTACTACTGGAGTCAAAGGAGGATTGCCAGCTGTAATGAACACTCGCCCGACCATATTTTGTAATTGTGTAGGCACAATTAGGGGCCGGTGTAAAGGCCGAATGAGTGTTTTTGTTATAGATTATTATTATTATTATTATTATTAGTATTATTATTATCATTATTGTTATTATTATTTCCAATCGAAGGATATGATTTATGGGAATGTTATGTTTATCTGTGTCACCCGTTGGGTGGACTCTGTTGTACTATGGGCGAATCACCTGCACCGCAGGTGGGTCGGCCCACGGCGCGGCGGAGATCATTGAAATGGGTGATAGGGTTCAGCTGTGGGTTGGTAGCCGACGGGGATAGCATATAATTTTCTGACCGCTTCGGGAACGCTTTAGATTAGTCTTATTTTAGGAAACACTTTGAACTTGAACAATTAGAACCACGGTTATAGGACGCTTAGGATCGCTTTGATCACCTCTCCCATGTAACCTACCTTTTCTAATTAAATCGGATATCACGTTCGGTATCTGATAACAGAACTCAAGGTGTGGAGACTATTTCTTTGGATGAAGCGCGTATGGAATCACTCCCCGACTGCCACAGGAAGCGGACACAGGCATGTTGCCGCTACAATATGATGAACACAAGGAACATTAGATCATAAATGTTTTCATTGCCAAGTAAGCTTGCACATACAAAAGATGTGTCTGGGTCCTTTGGTGCATCAACATTAACAGACAATTAAAGTAGAATGAAGTCAAATGGAATATATAAATTAATATGAATATAATAATGAATATTCTTTCCTATTACAGGTTTACATCTGTGGTGACTACAACTGGACGGGGTGTCTGCTCACAGCTGAGTGCTACAGCCCAGACACCGACCAGTGGACTCTGATCGCCCCCATGAGCAGCAGGCGTAAAGGAGTGGGAGTCACTGCATACAGAGGACAAGTCTATGCGGTAGGTGCACACAGAGACAAATGCTTTATACTAGATATTTTTATAGATGTATCATTTGACTTTCAATGCTTCTGTGATGCCCTCATTTCCCTAAATGGATTAATACAGTGTCTGCCCGCCTGCCTGCTTTAACCACATACTAAAACATTCCTCTCATGTGTCCTGTCCTCAGGTAGGAGGGCGTGACGGTGAAAACCACCTGCGTAGCGCGGAGGCCTACAGCCCCGTGACTGACTCCTGGAGCGCCCTGCCCGACATGCTCACCACCCGCAGCTGCTTTGGCATCGCGGTGCTGGACGACCTCCTCTTCGTGGTCGGAGGCGACTTCAATGATTCGACCCCCCTCTCCAACGTGGAGCGCTACGACCAGAGCAGCGACAAGTGGACTGTAGCCGAGGACATGACGATCCCGCGCAGTGGCCTAAGCTGCTGCATAATGCATGGCCTGCCTAACATGAGCCAGTACGCTGCTCCCCGTGGAGGAGGAGGAGGAGGAGGAGGAGGAGGAGGAGCCGCAGGAGGAGGAGCAGGAGGAGCAGGAGGAGCAGTAGGAGGAGGAGCAGGAGGAGGAGGAGCAGGAGGAGGAGGAGGAGGAGGAGGAGGAGGAGGAGCAGGAGCAGTAGGAGGAGGAGGAGCAGGAGGAGGAGTAGGAGGAGGAGGAGGAGCAGGAGGAGGAGCAGGAGGAGGAGGAGGAGGAGGAGGAGGAGGAGGAGGAGGAGCTGGAGGAGGACTGCTGCGGTCAGGCAAGCGATACCTGAGTCTCATGGCAAGCACAGAAAGACTCAGAAGAAGCTTCTATCCCCAGGCCATCAGTATGCTCAACGAACAATAACACTATGTAACAACCATCAAATGCACTCACAGCACACACATCCACACACTCACTTTAAACAAACAACTCACTGCAGCACCCACTCTCCACACTTTAGAACACCTAAACACACTTTATATTTATTGGTAAAGAATTTGCACTACAACCCATACCGCATTACACCTTACTGTAAATTGTACCTAAATTGTACCTGAGTGAACGTCTTAATGTTCACACAATTGCTGTGTAATATAATTTTGTATTGCTATTTTAAGTTAATATCCTCAGCTCCAGTTAAGCACACATCCAACACATCATAAAAGCCATTATGGTCTGGTGGTCTGTAAATTGTGCCAACTAGAACAGATTTAGCCCTTTCAAATAGAATTTCTACAAATACAGTTTCAATAGCCTCGTGATCTAGGTCCGTACGGTTAATGAATTTTGTGTCTTTATGAATGTACAACAATTTTGTATTGCCATTTTAAGTTAATACTGTGTGAGGAATCAACTGGAGTTCAAATATTGATGTTTTGAATATTCTGGTATGGCAAAAATCAAAGATGGCTGCAATTTCTGTATTTATTTCGAATTACGCTTCATAACTTTTATTCTATTGAACCTAGAATGGTGATGTTGGTGCCTGTACCTAGGTTTTCATGAATGAGTAATTGAATAAAAATTTTATAAACATGATTGGAGCATATCTTATATGATATTTCACACAATGAGACAATAAATATGTGGAGAACTAGAGTTAGATATGAGAACTGTAAACAACAGTTGATTGTGAAGAACAAACGATGATTGTGAAGAACGTCCTCATCACAAGAAAGCATCTGCATCTCAGCACCAATGTCAACGCCATGCCAAAGACCTGATGGAGGTGTTGCTGAGCAATGGGAATCCCTTTGAGGAGGGCAGTAAAGAGCTGGTTACATTAGACAATAAGGTGTGTGAGTCTGCAGCTGCTGCCGTATCTGTCCATCAACTCGAGTCTACGGGACAAGAGCAGTACAACAAGTTCAGGAAGAGTGCTTGAATCAAATGACAGACTTCTGACAGCACCGATCAAGCGAAATAACTTACTGTTGTTCCATGAGAAGAAAACACAGAAGAAGACAGCAAATAAGCTGAGAATGCAGCACTTCAAACATCATGCAGAGCTCTATGGAGAGATATTTCTGTTGACGAGGAGTTAGTTGCGCCAGGTGTAACAAGACATTTTCTCATTCCTGTCAAATAAGTTGTTAACAGATGGACAGTTCCCAGATGACAAGGATGTCTACATCACTGCAGGTGATCAAGTCCACCATGTTGGAAACAGTCCACCAATGGATCTATGCAACTATGAGGAAGCTGACACTTGTGTCCTATAATACATATCCTCCGCACCCTCCAAACATCATCACTTGGGAGGGTGCATACTGGAGATACAGATGTTTGTCGTAATCCTTCTGACTAATTTCCATCACATCAAGCCACTAACAGATACACACCCACAGGTGTTGTTGCACATGTGGATTTTATGGTGTTTTTTGTTGTCGATCTAGTGTGATGTTCCTTCTTGATCTGTGAAGCCCATGGGGGCAATTTATTGTGATTCCGGGCTATACAAATACATTTTATTTGAATGATGTCTTTCCCAAGACTGACGCACGATGTCACAGTGACTGTGAGGTCAGAGTTCTGTGCACTATTAAGACTACAGCCGAGCGGATATTGGTCTTAACTCTGAGCAAGCTGTAAGCGATCTCAAATAAGTATCATTTAGCTCTTTTAAATATATGTAGAATGAGAACATGAGATTGAAGTGAAACCTCAAAAAATAAAACTGAATGTTTTTATGTCTCCCAGAGGTTTAGGGGCCACGAGATCAATGGTAAACGGTGCAGCTTTTATATATATATAATATATATATATATATATTTATATAGCAGCTTTTATCCAAAGAGCTTTACAACTCATGCCTCACATTCACACACTGACGGCAAGGTGCTGACCTACTCATCAGGAACCGTCAGGGGTTAAGTGTCTTGCTCAAGGACACTTCGACACGCTGCCCGGGTGGAGCCGGAATCGAAAAAGGAACCCTTCTGATTACCAGACGACCGCTCTACCTCCCGACCCACTGTCGCCCAGGAAGGGTCTCTGCAGATAAAGACACCGCCACACGCCCCCAACATAATACTCTGATCATTCTCAAATGGTCTCAAACAGGAATTTCCGTGGCTCCTTGGGGGCCTTCCGGAGTAATAACTGAGATATCAGTTGAGCACAAAGTGAATCTAAATGAGAAGCTCTCGGTTTCTCCTGAGATTTAAAAGAGCCCCCAAAGGAGCAGAAATGTGTCTGTGACGATCCGTCTGCGCGGGATGTGACTGATACTAACAATCCTATAAATGGGGGAAAAGGCACTAAACCCCCGACAGCGAAGTGTGCGATCACTCACAACCTGCTCATTCTATTGTGTCTTAATGGCTTGAATTGATCCATTTAGCATTGTCCTTTGGATGCTGTGTTTTACCCGATTTGCACATCTTATAATCCCCTCTGTGGCTCGCAGCCAAGGATTAAGTGGTCACTGATGAATAATTTACCTTGTAGTCACTGGGTTTAAGTGGGAATGTCGGCTCGTAGTGGACAAAATAAATCTGAAACTTCAGTGGATAAGGCGAGAGCGTGGTGCTGCTGCAGCCCTGCGGCCCTCAGGACCCCCACCCGCCCTCTCCACACGAGCCTGCACCCAGGACCCCCACCCTCCCTCTCCACACGAGCCTGCACCCAGGACCCCCACCCTCCCTCTCCACACAAGCCTGCACCCAGGACCCCCACCCTCCCTCTCCACACGAGCCTGCACCCAGGACCCCCACCCGCCCTCTCCACACGAGCTTGCACCCAGGACCCCCACCCGCCCTCTCCACACGAGCCTGCACCCAGGACCCCCACCCGCCCTCTCCACACGAGCCTGCACCCATGACTCCCACCCACCCTCTCCACACAAGCCTGCACCCAGGACCCCCACCCGCCCTCTCCACGCGAGCCTGCACCCAGGACCCCCACCCACCCTCTCCACACGAGCCTGCACCCAGGACCCCCACCCGCCCTCTCCACACGAGCCTGCACCCAGGACCCCCACCCGCCCTCTCCACACGAGCCAGCACCCAGGACCCCCACCCGCCCTCAGGACTCCCACCCGCCCTCTCCACACGAGCCTGCACCCAGGACCCCCACCCTCCCTCTCCACACGAGCCTGCACCCAGGACCCCCACCCGCCCTCTCCACACGAGCCTGCCCTCAGGACCCCCACCCGCCCTCTCCACACGAGCCTGCGCCCAGGACCCCCACCCGCCCTCTCCACTCGAGCCTGCACCCAGGACCCCCACCCTCCCTCTCCACACGAGCCTGCACCCAGGACCCCCACCCTCCCTCTCCACACGAGCCTGCACCCAGGACTCCCACCCGCCCTCTCCACACGAGCCTGCACCCAGGACCCCCACCCGCCCTCTCCATGCGAGCCTGCACCCAGGACCCCCACCCGCCCTCTCCATGCGAGCCTGCACCCAGGACCCCCACCCGCCCTCTCCACATGAGCCTGCACCCAGGACCCCCACCCGCCCTCTCCACACAAGCCTGCCCTCAGGACCCCCACCCGCCCTCTCCACACGAGCCTGCACCCAGGACCCCCACCCTCCCTCTCCACACGAGCCTGCACCCAGGACTCCCACCCGCCCTCTCCACACGAGCCTGCACCCAGGACCCCCACCCGCCCTCTCCACACGAGCCTGCACCCAGGACTCCCACCCGCCCTCTCCACACGAGCCTGCGGGGGTTGCGGGGGCCTCCGCTACGCCACTGGATAGGAGGTAGAGTTGCCTCCCAATTAGTTTTGGTTTTCAGCTAGTTCCTTGCCTTTCCTTGCTGTGGTCTACTGCTTTTTCTTAGTGTGTCCAATACTTTTTTCCTGTTTCATTCCACTTTATTTACATATCGACTTTAATGTTTAGATTTCTTGTCTGGATTTCATGAGTTAATACAAACGTCTGGTGCAAATTTCGCTTGAATACGCTCATTGGAAATACATTTACTGAACAAAATGTTGATGTGTTCAATAGTTATTTCCCCCATTGTACATCACAACATGACATCCTTTAGTCAGTAGACATATTTACAACCAAATAATCAATAAAGGACTGTGCATTTTTAGATTACATTACATTACATTAAATGATATTATCTTAGATTAGATTTAAATGCATTGTCATCGTGCAGCACAAATGGAAAGAAGTTTGGCATCCAACCAGAGTGCAAATCTAACAGTAAAGTGCAATAGTAATATACAATGTAGGCCTACAGGAGATTAAACTGGGTATAAAATATATAAATTAGTACTACTGAGTATTAGTAGTACTAATCAGATGTATGTACAGAGTTGTAGTATAAATATGCACAGTGATACTGGCCAGCAGTGTAACTAGTAAGATTAGGTAAGAGCTATTTACAGATATAGATATAGTATCTACAGATATGTCAAAATGATTATACAGGTATATGTACAGATAGATGTGGATAGATAATAGATATAAAGAGGTCACTCCAATGGAAGTCAGTGCAATATGACAGTTTCAAGGGTGATAGCGTAGATGTGTTAGCAAAAAGCTTTTCATTGTCTAATAAAAACACAGAAAGATATTGTCCCAGAACAAATTAAACGATATGTAATCAGGCGAAGGAAAATCAGAAAAGAACAGCTGCCACCAGTAATATCAAGTTGATACACACATTATTAAAAATAAATTGACTACTCAAGCATTGATGAACAGGGTCAAAACCCTCCAAAATACCCAATTAAGACACCAAGACCTTGCGGAACACCATACCATGCTGTGATTCGGTATCAAAATGTTGAGATTTTAAGATAAGATACGTTATATAAATTCCTTTATTGATCCCCTTGGGGAAATTAGGCATTTATAGCAGTTTGGGGGAGGGGGAGGGGGAGGTACAGGTATGGGCAGGGTAATAGTAGAAACACATGAATGTAGTCAATACAATTAGATCTGAATATAATGAGGAAAAAATAAACAGTGTAAACAATATAATTAATTAACTGTGAATATAAAAACATGAGAAAAATAAACAGTGTAAACAAAGATCTTGAGACATCTGGATATTTGCATTTTATCGGTTCTCTCTCTCTCTCTCTCTCTCTCTCTCTCTCTCTCTCTCTCTCTCTCTCTCTCTCTCTCTCTCTCTCTCTCTCTCTCTCTTTCTCTCACTCACTCTCTCTCTCACTCTCTCCCTCTCTCTCTCTGATCTCTCTCTCTCATCTGAAGCAACTTTACAACTCACCTATTTACCCACTCACACCCTGGTGGTGGAGGCGACCATGCCAGGGCCCTCATTCATCAACGTGACGTAGAAAATGTTCTATTTCCATACTTAAGCACAGAATTTAGAATGTGTGCAGGCACAAAAAAAACGGGATTTATCACACGTCTGTACACAGGTCCTACGCACACCTGTCATGATAAATATCACCTTGCTTCTAAGCTGAGGCTCGTGCACACTTTCACGTATTTGCATACCAAAACCGCCCCGATTAACCATATACGGTAATGGACACCCCCATGAAATGTGGAAAAGTGGACTAAGCCGAGGGTGTTGTACACTGTCGGATATTATATCTATTAACGTCCTAAAAGACCATTGCTGCCTGGACACCGCAAACACTAATAAAGACCATTAACCACTGTTTTGCCGTTGCCCGTTAGTGTCATTAATGCATGCTGGAATAAGAATGCCTTTCTTAATTTATTTTTAATATTAATAATTATTATAATACAATAAAAGACAGCTCCGTCTTTTAATACACATATAGTGTACAGTAACGTCAAATAAATACTACAGTCCCCGCTGAAATAAAGGTTCTGCACGCACATACCAGCAGTG
This sequence comes from Notolepis coatsorum, assembly GCF_963971535.1. Taxonomy (NCBI): domain Eukaryota; kingdom Metazoa; phylum Chordata; class Actinopteri; order Aulopiformes; family Paralepididae; genus Notolepis; species Notolepis coatsorum. Next base: position 25,273,437 of record NC_140170.1, read on the forward strand.
ATCTACAGCATAAAAGATAGCCACTTTATAATACTATTCTGAGTAGATAATTCATCTGTATCGCAACAGAGTCACGGATCTGGTCGGGGCAGGTAGCATTATGTCGGGAAAATCTTTATGAAATAAACAAAAGTGAATTAAAGAATTTAAAAACAAAGTTTAGCATATTAAATCATTTTATAAGCTTTCTGAGTAGATAATTCATCTGTATCGCAACAGAGTCACGGATCTGGTCGGGGCAGGTAGCATTATGTCGGGAAAATCTTTATGAAATAAACAAAAGTGAATTAAAGAATTTAAAACGAAGTTTAGCATATTAAATCGTTTTATAAGCTTATAGCTTTTTTCGTGCTGATTTGAGAAGGGTCCAGCTGCAGAGCCGGAGAGCAACTCTCAGGGCCAAGATAGCACTTATACTATTTTGAGAGAGACAGCAGAGAGACAGACAGCAGAGAGACAGACAGACAGACAGACAGACACTGTTCCACAGTGTGTGTGTGTGTGTGTGTGTGATGAATGAATGAATGAATGAATGAATGAATGAATGAATGAATGAATGAATGAATGAATGAATGAATGAATGAATGAATGAATGAATGAATGAATGAATGAATGAAAACTTTATTTAACAGATTGCAGAATGGGTACAATACAGTACGGCTCAATACATACAATTGTTAAGGGGATGCAGACCTGAGAAAGACGTTTGTCTTGTTTCCATCAGGGTCCCCCATTTTCAATTCATATAGACATTTATGACATACACAACATACATGACATTTATGGCATAGGGACATATAGGTATTTAGTACTGATACATTTGTGACATAAGCGGTATTTAAATATACAGTACTGTTACCCCTAGATCCTGACAGAGTATATACGTATGATGGGGAGGGGACTGTACATTAGGAGGGGGTGGGTGGGTGGGAGGGAAATATACATACGGCGGGGAGGGAATATATACATGCGGTGGGGAGGAGACTGTCTATTAGGAGGTGGTGGGGGTTTTGGGCATTTGCGGTGGCCAGTTTCGAATTGCAGCCTCCCGTAGGTGCTCTTTAAGAGCGGTTTTGAATGTGGGCAGGGATTCACATTCCTTTACAGCTTTGGGTAGGGCGTTCCACATTGTTGTGGCATAATTGCGAAACGTGTTTAGTCCCTTGTTTGAGCCGAATCTGGGTTTAACATGATTTGTTGAGCTTCCTCTGGTGTAGTGGTTGTGGTATTCACTGACCTTTGGGAAGTATTTTGACATGTACATGGGCACCCCGGTCGTATAGTGTATCTTGTAGACCAGGCCCATTGCAAGTTGCTGTACTCTGTCGTCTACTCTAAGCCATCCTAGGTTGTCAAAGTGGGCAGGGGTGAGGTGGGTTCTGGGGTTCAGGTCAAGTAGTAGTCTGACCAGTTTGTTTTGTGATGTTTGTAATTTTGTTTTAAGTGCCTTTGAGGTGCTTTGGTACCATGAGGTGCACGCATAGTCATAGTACCCTTGAATGAGTGCTCCTGCCAGAGTCTTCAGGGTATTCTTGTTTACCAGAGAGGAGATCCGGTACAAGAATCTAGTTTGTTGGTTGACTTTTTTTTATTACATTGGATGCCATTTTGTCACAGGAAAGATTTGCCTCTAGGATGGAACCCAGGTAAGTAATTTCGTCTTTCCTTTTGACAATATTGTCACCCACTGTAACTGAGAAGCCGTCGGTCTTGCTGAGTTTGTTATTTGAACCGAAGAGAATGGACTCTGTTTTGCCCATGTGTAATGATAGTTTGTTATCAGCGAGCCATATGCAGATTTTGCCTAGTTCCGTTTTTTCAACCTGCAACTTGTTCTTGTCAGAGACCAGCAGGGCTGAGTCGTCCGCAAACAGGAACAAGTTGCAGTCACAGGCTGACGACATGTCATTTGCATAAATTAGGAAGAGTAGCGGTCCTAGTATGCTTCCTTGTGGAACACCACAGCTCACTGTGAGGGGGGGGATAGAGTACCGTTTACCTCTACCATCTGTTCTCTCCCCTCCAGGTAGGATTGCATCCAGCTCACTGATAAGCTATCAAAACCAATTGCTTTTTGCTTGCCCATTAGAATGGAGTGATTGACAGTGTCGAAGGCCTTTTGTAGGTCCAGCATGACCATGCCGCAGTATTTGCCCGCGTCCACCTCTTGTTTGATGTGGTCGTTCAAATAGAGGAGGCATGTGTCAGTGGAGTGGGACGTTCTGAAGCCAGATTGGAATTCGTAGATTAGATTTTTTTCCGCCAGGTACTTTTCGACCTGTTCGTAGACTATTTTCTCCATGACTTTCGAGATGGAGGTAAGAATAGAAACAGGGCGGTAGTTGCTTGGGTCTAATTTGCTGCCCTTTTTGTGCAGAGGGGTCACTCTCGCAATTTTGAAGTCCTTGGGGACGTGCCCCTGTTTTATAGAGAGGTTTATTATGTGTGTGATGACTGGGGTGATGGCGGCTGCTGCGTCTCTGAGGAATTTGGAGGGGATGTTGTCATGGCCAGTGGCCTTGTTAGGTTGGAGGGCGCTCAATTTTTGGAGTACCTCATCGGTTGTTACCATTTCAAGTTTGAAGTCGTCTTTGTGGACCCCTAGGTTTTTGTAGTATGCTACTATGTGTTCTACCCCATAATGCCCTGAGTGGGAGGGTAGTTTGTTTACCAGTGTTGTGGCTATGTTTGTGAAAAAGATGTTTAAGTAATTGGCTACATCCAGCTTGTCTGTGATGAGCGTGTTGTCCGTCTTTATGTTTATGTTTGAGAATCTGGTTTTAAGTTTTTTACTGCAGCCTAGTTGATTATTGAGTAATTTCCAAAGTTCGCAGGGTTTGTTTTTGTTTTCCTCAGTTTTGTCGTTGATGAAATTTCTTTTTGCGGTTCTGATCATGGTGTTTACGTCATTTCTTAGTCTGTTTCTTTGAATTTTTAGTTCAACCACGTGGGCTTGGAGTTCACTGTTTGAGCTTTTGGAAAGCTTTGTCTGACTTTTATGAAGTTCAGAGCATTTTTTGTCTCTGGTTTTCATTTTTAACCCTGGTGGTTCTTATGGTTACCATGTTGTTGAGTATTTCTGTGAATTTGGTTTTGAATCCAAGCCATGTCTCTTCAACCTGTGTACCACTGAGTTCATCTGACCAGTCCAAGCTCCCCAGTTCTAGGTTAAAGGCCTCTCTAGAGTAAGTTTTGAGGTCTCTAGATGTGACTGTTTTGTGACAGCCGGCCTTCTGTTTTAGCTTTTTGCGGGTACAGGTGTGTGTGTGTGTGTGTGTGTGTGTGCGTGTGTGTGTGTGTGTGTGTGTGTGTGTGTGTGTGTGTGTGTGTGTGTGTGTGTGTGTGTGTGCGTGCGTGCGTGCGTGCGTGCGTGCGTGCGTGCGTGCGTGCGTGCGTGCGTGCGTGTGTGTGACTACTAGTCTAACAGTAGAGACTCAGCCCCCCCCCCTCTGGACCACCTCCTAGTAGAGACTTCTCTAGGAAGAAGACGAAGATGAGGATTAAGGCGAGACACTGCAGGTGAATAGGCAAATATACTTTTTTTGTTGATTTTGAGATTTTGTTATATTTTGCTTCCTAAACATGTCTTCTATGAAACTAGTGACAATAAAACGTCAATAACACACATTTAGTTGTTTATTTGACTTCATTTTGCCTTATTGCATCCATAAATGTCCACATATTTAATGGGGAAGTGCCTCATTTGCATATATAAACATACATTTTATAGGAGGTGGTACAGAGGGGGGGGGGGGGGGTCTCTACTAGGAGACTAGTGGTCACACACACACACTGTGGAACAGTGTCTATCTGTCTGTCTGTCTGTCTCTCTGCTGTCTGTCTCTCCGGCTCTGCAGCTGGACCTTCTCAAATAAGCACGGAAAAGCTTTTAAGCTTATAGCTCCAATTTGGGTCCCAAATTGCGGTACAAATGAAGGAGGTGTCTCGGGTAGTGGACTCTAGTTAATATTATGTTCTCTCTGCAATTAGACTGACCCTCATTCATTCATTCATCCCTATCTGATGCTATCTCTGAAAACAGTTCCTGCGAGCGCAGTCAGTGCACCCGATAACGCTATATATATAAACCTGCATTCATTTGGAGAGAAAGACCTATTCCACATGCTATTTAGGGTTTGACAATAATTACACTAATATCGCTATTTCACAATGAACTATAATGAATTACGGGGGTCATACAGAACACGTCAGTCAAGCTTATTTCCGCGTTGAAACTAATGCATGCAACTGATCTATGCCGTCCGTCTGCAGTCCCCATATTCTACCACAGGGCGTCAGCTAAGCATGGTCCGACCTGTGCTTAAATATACGCACAAAGTCAAGCACAAGTTCAAATAGATAAATCCCACACTTTGCTTAGGAATGGTCGTACGCACGGCTTAAGCACATATCTGTGCGTAAGTCAGGTTGATACATGAGGGCCCAGGTGTCTTGCTCAAGGACACTTCAACGCGCTGCCAGGAAGCCACTGCCACCATCACTGTGGCAGACGCAACCCTTCTTTGCAAAGTGTATGTTCATATTTGACTCTGTGGCACTAGTGCCAGGGGCACGCACATGTCAACGCAATAGAATGGAATATAATATAAATCCTTTATTTATCCCGAGGGAAATTCGGCAATACAGATGGCTCACAGTAAACAATAAACATGTAGGTAGTCAATAAGACTAAAATAAGAATAATATAATATTCTTATAATATATAATATAAAGAAATAAGAATAAAAATAAGAATAAAGAATAACATATGGTTATACACAGTTAAATGTACAGTAATAAGTGTAAAAATGGTAAAGTGTCCAGGAAGATTATGCCAGACTGTACTGTCACCCTGTGCTCAGTGATGCGTTATATAGTCTGACGGCTGTCGGAATGAAGGAGGACTTCCTGTGCCGTTCAGTGTTGCATCTTGGGAGTCGTAGTCTAACACTGAACGTGCTCCTCCTATCGGCCAGGTCCGTGTGTAGCGGGTGGGAGGGACTGTCCACGATGGAACCAACTGTCACTAGACACCGTTAGACCTAGTTCAACTATTTAACACCCGTAATCTCATGCGTATCTCCAAACTAGAATCTGTCTGGTAGAAATGTATTTGGTTAGAGAGTTAATGAGTTCAAGGAGATAAAGCAGAGTCACGGCCATGATCTCACATGTTTCCTAAAACTACTGTCTTGTGCAAATTCAATTATTGCAATTACAGGTGAGGTAAGGTGCCACTTCTGCATAGCACAGCTGTTGTCACGAGTTGTGGTGTTGTTAACCCTTTCACTACCACACTACAGAAGGTTAACTCATTGACTGCCACGCTGTTTTCCCATCTTTAATCCCTGGCGCCATGCGTTATTGACCATTTTCACCACGATGTTTGCGGAGCTATCGTATGGAGACAATAGTATGGCTCATTTGACAAGCACTATTTATAGTCGAACATGGAAAAAGCAGTGTATGTCTACACACCTTCGTTTGTGCCCTATCCCGTGCTAAAGATTGCCTCGTTTCACTATAATCCAGGCTGATTTCCTGAAACGGGAGTTATGACGTATTATGTGCATTATGCGCAAATCGTTCGGGTTGCTTGCCTGAAACCTATATTATTTCCAAATCAAAGGTATATGCCATATAGATGTTTCTTAACAAAGTCATCAAGGGGGGGGGGGGGGGGGGGTCGTTTTACAAAGCTGCCATCGTTACCAAAAGCATGTTTTAGGTTAGGTAAAATAGACCTAAAATAGACCTTACCGTTGTCAGAAGGTACTCCAAAATGAATAATCCCAGTAGATCCATCGCAATCGCCATGTACATGTACTGGTGTGCATTGGGCCTGGCTAGAATAAGGGAAACAATAGGTTTCAGGCGAGCACATCGGCGACAGATGGCTGTGTGCTGCTTCACTTTGAGGGGGAGGGGATTCCTGCAGCCGGAGGTACTGAGGCACCCAGTTCAAAAGGTAGGCGATACTGCCACCTGTCGGGATTCGATCGTCATTGCAATTTTAACGTAGGCAGCGGTGCCAGAGAGACACAGGCAGGTCGGTGCGAGTGTTTAGAATGGGAAAATAGAGAAAAAAAAGAGATCTCATGTACTGACTGAGGCTTCGATACAAGGCCACGCATCCGCTAAACTGTGCGTTGAGTTATGAAGGCCTAACAAAGGTAGAAAAGGCTAGCTTTCCATCTACAAGTTAAACAGTGTTAAATAATATATGTGGGCCATATGTTCAGAAGTTAGAAGGTCAAACGACTCTTTGCCTTTGCCTCTAATGCCGTCCGCAGGGCTGTTTCTCTCCTTTCAGTTGCTATTTACTCTGTGAGAGGTGACGAGTCTTTCTGCACGGCTGCCTGCTGCAGTTCATTTGGCCCCGTGTTCCTGATGCCACGGAGTGTGAAGCCTGTGAAATGATATGCAGTGAAGGAACAACTATAAAACAACTGCTTCACAGATTGGACATTTCTCTAGGACTGTGGCTTAGCTCAAGCGGAAGACTGCTCACTTTAGCTCAAACGCATCATCCTCTAGCGCCATGGTAACAGACAGAACATCATCCTCTATCACCATGGTAACATACACATCCTCCTGTATCACCATGGTAACAGACTCAACATCATCCTCTATCACCATGGTAACAGACACAACATCATCCTCTATCACCATGGTAACAGACACAACATCCTCCTCCTCTATCACCATGGTAACAGACACAACATCCTCCTCTATCACCATGGTAACAGACACAACATCATCCTCTATCACCATGGTAACAGACACAACATCCTCCTCTATCACCATGGTAACAGACACAACATCACCCTCTATCACCATGGTAACAGACACAACATCATCCTCTATCACCATGGTAACCAACACAACATCCTCCTTTATCACCATGGTAACATAGACATCCTCCTCCATCACCATGGTAACATACACAACATCATGGTAAATGGCTGCTTTTTTTATATAGCGCTTTTATCCAAAGCGCTTTACAATTGTTACTTACATATTACCCATTCACAGACCGACGGCGGAGGCAACCATGCAAGGTGCCAACCTGCTCATCGGGAGCAATTAGGGGTTAAGTGTCTTGCTCAAGGACACATCGACACGCTGCCCAGGAGGAGCGGGAATCGAACCGGGAACCTCTGGATTGCCAGACGACTGATCTACCTCCTGAGCCACTGTTGCCCCTGATGATGGTGATCCTCTATCACCATGGTAACAGACACAACATCCTCCTCTATCACCATGGTAACAGACACATCATCCTCCTGTATCACCATGGTAACAGACACAACATCCTCCTCTATCACCATGGTAACATACACAACATCCTCTATCACCATGGTAACAGACACAACATCATCCTCTTTCACCATGGTAACAGACACAACATCCTCCTGTATCACCATGGTAACAGACACAACATCCTCCTCTATCACCATGGTAACAGACACAACATCCTCTATCACCATGGTAACAGACACAACATCCTCCTGTATCACCATGGTAACAGACACAACATCCTCCTCTATCACCATGGTAACAGACACAACATCCTTCTCTATCACCATGGTAACAGACACAACATCCTCCTCTATCACCATGGTAACAGACACAACATCCTCCTCTATCAACATGGTAACAGACACAACATCCTCTATCACCATGGTAACATACACAACATCCTCCTCCTCTATCACCATGGTAACAGACACAACATCCTATATCACCATGGTAACAGACACAACATCCTCCTCTATCACCATGGTAACATACACATCATCCTCCTCTATCACCATGGTAACAGACACAACATCCTCCTCTATCACCATGGTAACAGACACAACATACTCCTCTATCACCATGGTAACAGACACAACATCCTCTATCACCATGGTAACAGACACATCATACTCCTCTATCACCATGGTACCAGACACAACATCATCCTCCTCTATCACCATGGTAACAGACACAACATCCTCCTCTATCACCATGGTAACAGACACAACATCATCCTCCTCTATCACCATGGTAACAGACACAACATCCTCCTCTATCACCATGGTAACAGACACAACATCCTCCTCTATCACCATGGTAACAGACACAACATCCTCCTCTATCACCATGGTAACAGACACAACATCATCCTGTATCACCATGGTAACATACACAACATCCTCCTCTATCACCATGGTAACAGACACAACATCCTCCTCTATCACCATGGTAACAGACACAACATCCTCCTCTATCACCATGGTAACAGACACAACATCCTCCTCTATCACCATGGTAACAGACACAACATCCTCCTGTATCACCATGGTAACAGACACAACATCATCCTCTATCACCATGGTAACATACACAACATCCTCTATCACCATGGTAACAGACACAACATCATCCTCTTTCACCATGGTAACAGACACAACATCCTCCTGTATCACCATGGTAACAGACACAACATCCTCCTCTATCACCATGGTAACATACACAACATCCTCTATCACCATGGTAACAGACACAACATCATCCTCTATCACCATGGTAACAGACACAACATCCTCCTGTATCACCATGGTAACAGACACAACATCCTCCTCTATCACCATGGTAACAGACACAACATCCTTCTCTATCACCATGGTAACAGACACAACATCCTCCTCTATCACCATGGTAACAGACACAACATCCTCCTCTATCAACATGGTAACAGACACAACATCCTCTATCACCATGGTAACATACACAACATCCTCCTCCTCTATCACCATGGTAACAGACACAACATCCTATATCACCATGGTAACAGACACAACATCCTCCTCTATCACCATGGTAACATACACATCATCCTCCTCTATCACCATGGTAACAGACACAACATCCTCCTCTATCACCATGGTAACAGACACAACATACTCCTCTATCACCATGGTAACAGACACAACATCCTCTATCACCATGGTAACAGACACATCATACTCCTCTATCACCATGGTACCAGACACAACATCATCCTCCTCTATCACCATGGTAACAGACACAACATCCTCCTCTATCACCATGGTAACAGACACAACATCATCCTCCTCTATCACCATGGTAACAGACACAACATCCTCCTCTATCACCATGGTAACAGACACAACATCCTCCTCTATCACCATGGTAACAGACACAACATCCTCCTCTATCACCATGGTAACAGACACAACATCATCCTGTATCACCATGGTAACATACACAACATCCTCCTCTATCACCATGGTAACAGACACAACATCCTCCTCTATCACCATGGTAACAGACACAACATCCTCCTCTATCACCATGGTAACAGACACAACATCCTCCTCTATCACCATGGTAACAGACACAACATCCTCCTGTATCACCATGGTAACAGACACAACATCATCCTCTATCACCATGGTAACATACACAACATCCTCTATCACCATGGTAACAGACACAACATCATCCTCTTTCACCATGGTAACAGACACAACATCCTCCTGTATCACCATGGTAACAGACACAACATCCTCCTCTATCACCATGGTAACATACACAACATCCTCTATCACCATGGTAACAGACACAACATCATCCTCTATCACCATGGTAACAGACACAACATCCTCCTGTATCACCATGGTAACAGACACAACATCCTCCTCTATCACCATGGTAACAGACACAACATCCTTCTCTATCACCATGGTAACAGACACAACATCCTCCTCTATCACCATGGTAACAGACACAACATCCTCCTCTATCAACATGGTAACAGACACAACATCCTCCTCTATCACCATGGTAACAGACACAACATCATCCTCTATCACCATGGTAACATACACAACATCCTCCTCTAACACCATGGTAACATACACAACATCCTCCTGTATCACCATGGTAACAGACACAACATCCTCCTTTATCACCATGGTAACAGACACAACATCCTCCTCTATCACCATGGTAACAGACACAACATCCTCCTCTATCACCATGGTAACAGACACATCATCATCCTCCTCTATCACCATGGTAACATACACAACATCCTCCTGTATCACCATGGTAACAGACACAACATCCTCCTCTATCACCATGGTAACAGACACGTCATCCTCCTGTATCACCATGGTAACAGACACAACATCCTCCTCTATCACCATGGTAACAGACACAACATCCTCTATCACCATGGTAACAGACACAACATCCTCCTCTATCACCATGGTAACAGACACATCATCCTCCTCTATCACCATGGTAACAGACACATCATCCTCCTCTATCACCATGGTAACAGACACATCCTCCTCTATCACCATGGTAACAGACACAACATCCTCCTCTATCACCATGGTAACATACACAACATCCTCCTCTATCACCATGGTAACAGACACAACATCCTCCTCTATCACCATGGTAACATACACAACATCCCCCTCTATCACCATGGTAACAGACACATCATCCTCCTCTATCACCATGGTAACAGACACAACATCCTCCTCTATCACCATGGTAACAGACACAACATCCTCCTCTATCACCATGGTAACAGACACAACATCCTCCTCTATCACCATGGTAACAGACACAACATCCTCCTCTATCACCATGGTAACAGACACAACATCATCCTGTATCACCATGGTAACATACACAACATCCCCCTCTATCACCATGGTAACAGACACAACATCCTCCTCTATCACCATGGTAACAAACACAACATCCTCCTCTATCACCATGGTAACAGACACAACATCCTCCTGTATCACCATGGTAACAGACACAACATCCTCATCTATCACCATGGTAACAGACACAACATCCTCCTCTATCACCATGGTAACAGACACAACATCCTCTATCACCATGGTAACAGACACAACATCATCCTCCTGTATCACCATGGTAACAGACACAACATCCTCTATCACCATGGTAACAGACACAACATCCTCCTCTATCACCATGGTAACAGACACAACATCATCATCTATCACCATGGTAACAGACACATCATCCTCCTCTATCACCATGGTAACAGACACAACATCCTCTATCACCATGGTAACAGACACAACATCCTCCTCTATCACCATGGTAACAGACACAACATCCTCCTGTATCACCATGGTAACAGACACAACATCCTCCTCTATCACCATGGTAACAGACACAACATCCTCCTCTATCACCATGGTAACAGACACATCATCCTCCTCTATCACCATGGTAACAGACACAACATCCTCCTCTATAACCATGGTAACAGACACAACATCATCCTCCTCTATCACCATGGTAACATACACATCATCATCCTCCTCTATCACCATGGTAACAGACACAACATCCTCCTCTATCACCATGGTAACAGACACAACATCATCCTCCTCTATCACCATGGTAACAGACACAACATCCTCCTCTATCACCATGGTAACAGACACAACATCCTCCTCTATCACCATGGTAACAGACACATCCTCCTCTATCACCATGGTAACAGACACAACATCCTCCTCTATCACCATGGTAACATACACAACATCCTCCTCTATCACCATGGTAACAGACACAACATCCTCCTCTATCACCATGGTAACAGACACAACATCCTCCTGTATCACCATGGTAACAGACACAACATCCTCCTCTATCACCATGGTAACAGACACAACATCCTCCTCTATCACCATGGTAACAGACACAACATCCTCCTGTATCACCATGGTAACAGACACATCATCCTCCTCTATCACCATGATAACAGACACATCATCCTCCTCTATCACCATGGTAACAGACACAACATCCTCATCTATCACCATGATAACAGACACAACATCCTCCTCTATCACCATGGTAACAGACACAACATCCTCCTCTATCACCATGGTAACAGACACAACATCCTCCTCTATCACCATGGTAACAGACACAACATCCTCTATCACCATGGTAACAGACACAACATCATCCTCCTGTATCACCATGGTAACAGACACAACATCATCCTCTATCACCATGGTAACAGACACAACATCCTCCTCTATCACCATGGTAACAGACACAACATCATCCTCTATCACCATGGTAACAGACACATCATCCTCCTCTATCACCATGGTAACAGACACAACATCCTCTATCACCATGGTAACAGACACAACATCCTCCTGTATCACCATGGTAACAGACACAACATCCTCCTGTATCACCATGGTAACAGACACAACATCCTCCTGTATCACCATGGTAACAGACACAACATCCTCCTCTATCACCATGGTAACAGACACAACATCCTCCTCTATCACCATGGTAACAGACACAACATCCTCCTGTATCACCATGGTAACAGACACAACATCCTCCTCTATCACCATGGTAACAGACACATCATCCTCCTCTATCACCATGGTAACATACACAACATCCTCCTCCTCTATCACCATGGTAACAGACACAACTTCCTCCTGTATCACCATGGTAACAGACACAACATCATCCTCCTCTATCACCATGGTAACAGACACAACATCCTCCTCTATCACCATGGTAACAGACACATCATCCTCCTCTATCACCATGGTAACAGACACAACATCCTCCTCTATCACCATGGTAACAGACACATCCTCCTCCTCTATCACCATGGTAACAGACACAACATCCTCCTCTATCACCATGGTAACAGACACAACATCCTCCTCTATCACCATGGTAACAGACACAACATCATCCTCTATCACCATGGTAACAGACACAACATCATCCTCTATCACCATGGTAACATACACAACATCCTCTATCACCATGGTAACAGACACAACATCATCCTCTATCACCATGGTAACAGACACAACATCCTCCTGTATCACCATGGTAACAGACACAACATCCTCCTCTATCACCATGGTAACAGACACAACATCCTTCTCTATCACCATGGTAACAGACACAACATCCTCCTCTATCACCATGGTAACAGACACAACATCCTCCTCTATCAACATGGTAACAGACACAACATCCTCTATCACCATGGTAACATACACAACATCCTCCTCCTCTATCACCATGGTAACAGACACAACATCCTATATCACCATGGTAACAGACACAACATCCTCCTCTATCACCATGGTAACATACACATCATCCTCCTCTATCACCATGGTAACAGACACAACATCCTCCTCTATCACCATGGTAACAGACACAACATACTCCTCTATCACCATGGTAACAGACACAACATCCTCTATCACCATGGTAACAGACACATCATACTCCTCTATCACCATGGTACCAGACACAACATCATCCTCCTCTATCACCATGGTAACAGACACAACATCCTCCTCTATCACCATGGTAACAGACACAACATCATCCTCCTCTATCACCATGGTAACATACACAACATCCTCCTCTATCACCATGGTAACAGACACATCATCATCCTCCTCTATCACCATGGTAACAGACACAACATCATCCTCCTCTATCACCATGGTAACAGACACAACATCCTCCTCTATCACCATGGTAACAGACACATCATCATACTCCTCTATCACCATGGTAACAGACACAACATCCTCCTCTATCACCATGGTAACAGACACAACATCATCCTCTATCACCATGGTAACAGACACGTCATCCTCCTGTATCACCATGGTAACAGACACGTTGTCCTCCTGTATCACCATGGTAACAGACACAACATCCTCCTGTATCACCATGGTAACAGACACAACATCCTCCTGTATCACCATGGTAACAGACACAACATCATCCTGTATCACAATGGTAACAGACACAACATCCTCCTCTATCACCATGGTAACAGACACAACATCCTCCTCTATCACCATGGTAACAGACACAACATCATCCTCTATCACCATGGTAACAGACACAACATCCTCCTCTATCACCATGGTAACAGACACAACATCATCCTCTATCACCATGGTAACAGACACAACATCCTCCTCTATCACCATGGTAACAGACACAACATCCTCCTCTATCACCATGGTAACAGACACAACATCCTCCTCTATCACCATGGTAACAGACACAACATCCTCTATCACCATGGTAACAGACACAACATCCTCTATCACCATGGTAACAGACACAACATCATCCTCTATCACCATGGTAACAGACACATCATCCTCCTCTATCACCATGGTAACAGACACAACATCATCCTCTATCACCATGGTAACAGACACAACATCCTCCTCTATCACCATGGTAACAGACACAACATCATCCTCTATCACCATGGTAACATACACAACATCCTCCTCTAACACCATGGTAACATACACAACATCCTCCTGTATCACCATGGTAACAGACACAACATCCTCCTTTATCACCATGGTAACAGACACAACATCCTCCTCTATCACCATGGTAACAGACACAACATCCTCCTCTATCACCATGGTAACAGACACATCATCATCCTCCTCTATCACCATGGTAACATACACAACATCCTCCTGTATCACCATGGTAACAGACACAACATCCTCCTCTATCACCATGGTAACAGACACAACATCATCCTCTATCACCATGGTAACAGACACAACATCCTCCTCTATCACCATGGTAACAGACACAACATCCTCCTGTATCACCATGGTAACAGACACATCATCATCCTCCTCTATCACCATGGTAACAGACACATCCTCCTCCTCCTCTATCACCATGGTAACAGACACAACATCCTCCTCTATCACCATGGTAACAGACACAACATCCTCCTCTATCACCATGATAACATACACATCATCATCCTCCTCTATCACCATGGTAACATACACAACATCCTCCTGTATCACCATGGTAACAGACACATCATCCTCCTCCTCTATCACCATGGTAACAGACACATCATCCTCCTCCTCTATCACCATGGTAACAGACACATCATCATCCTCCTCTATCACCATGGTAACAGACACAACATCCTCCTCTATCACCATGGTAACATACACAACATCCTCCTCTAACACCATGGTAACATACACAACATCCTCCTGTATCACCATGGTAACAGACACAACATCCTCCTTTATCACCATGGTAACAGACACAACATCCTCCTCTATCACCATGGTAACAGACACAACATCCTCCTCTATCACCATGGTAACAGACACATCATCATCCTCCTCTATCACCATGGTAACATACACAACATCCTCCTGTATCACCATGGTAACAGACACAACATCCTCCTCTATCACCATGGTAACAGACACAACATCATCCTCTATCACCATGGTAACAGACACAACATCCTCCTCTATCACCATGGTAACAGACACAACATCCTCCTGTATCACCATGGTAACAGACACATCATCATCCTCCTCTATCACCATGGTAACAGACACATCATCCTCCTCCTCTATCACCATGGTAACAGACACAACATCCTCCTCTATCACCATGGTAACAGACACAACATCCTCCTCTATCACCATGATAACATACACATCATCATCCTCCTCTATCACCATGGTAACATACACAACATCCTCCTGTATCACCATGGTAACAGACACATCATCCTCCTCCTCTATCACCATGGTAACAGACACATCATCCTCCTCCTCTATCACCATGGTAACAGACACATCATCATCCTCCTCTATCACCATGGTAACAGACACAACATCCTCCTGTATCACCATGGTAACAGACACATCATCCTCCTCCTCTATCACCATGGTAACAGACACATCCTCCTCTATCACCATGGTAACAGACACAACATCCTCCTTTATCACCATGGTAACAGACACAACATCCTCCTGTATCACCATGGTAACAGACACAACATCCTCCTCCTCTATCACCATGGTAACAGACACAACATCCTCCTCTATCACCATGGTAACATACACAACATCCTCCTCTATCACCATGGTAACATACACAACATCCTCCTCTATCACCATGGTAACAGACACAACATCCTCCTCTATCACCATGGTAACAGACACAACATCCTCCTCTATCACCATGGTAACAGACACAACATCCTCCTCTATCACCATGGTAACAGACACAACATCCTCCTTTATCACCATGGTAACAGACACAACATCCTCCTCTATCACCATGGTAACAGACACAACATCCTCCTCTATCACCATGGTAACAGACACAACATCCTCCTATATCACCATGGTAACAGACACATCATCCTCTATCACCATGGTAACAGACACATCATCCTCCTGTATCACCATGGTAACAGACACAACATCCTCCTCTATCACCATGGTAACAGACACAACATCCTCCTCTATCACCATGGTAACAGACACAACATCATCCTCTATCACCATGGTAACAGACACAACATCCTCCTCTATCACCATGGTAACAGACACAACATCCTCCTCTATCACCATGGTAACAGACACAACATCCTCCTCTATCACCATGGTACCAGACACAACATCCTCTATCACCATGGTAACAGACACAACATCCTCTATCACCATGGTAACATACACAACATCCTCCTCTATCACCATGGTAACAGACACAACATCCTCCTCTATCACCATGGTAACAGACACAACATCCTCCTCTATCACCATGGTAACATACACAACATCCTCCTCTATCACCATGGTAACAGACACAACATCCTCCTCTATCACCATGGTAACAGACACAACATCCTCCTCTATCACCATGGTAACAGACACAACATCCTCTATCACCATGGTAACAGACACAACATCATCCTCTATCACCATGGTAACAGACACAACATCCTCCTCTATCACCATGGTAACAGACACAACATCCTCTATCACCATGGTAACATACACAACATCCTCCGCAAAATATAACAAAATCTCAATATCGTCGGAAAAAAAAGCTATTTTGGGGGTGCTGTCTCGCCTTAAACACCTCACCTGTTAATAAGGCTTGCTAACTATCAGATAAAACGTTTGCAGGGTGGTGATGATATTCAGGATTAATATTGGGGGAGAGGCTGTGATCTGAGGTATAGGAGTGTGTTGGCTCTGTGAATGTAAAAAGGTAAGAACTAATGTAAAAGCTAGATGTGTTTAAATTTTGAGGGTTAAATTATGGAATAGCCATAGGGACGGGTTGAAGTTGTGTACTTCTCAGGGGAGATTTAAAAAAGCCTTATTAAAGGATAAAATAATTGAGGAGTTGTAGGAATGCGGTAATAATAGTGAAAACGGAGTCGTGTTCCGATGCAAAAATACTATTTTAATACGCACTCTACTGTCGCACAACAACACTGCCATTTGTCATGTACGAAGGTCTAACGACCGCACCTGAAGAGTATCTGGAGCAGGCTGTACATGAACAGAAACAGCCTCTCTCAGTAAATGTTTTCAAAATAGTCCCGGGCAGGTAGGTAATAACAAACACAAGACGTTGTTCCAAAATTAGTAAATGAGGTTTTATTGGAATGTGGGGGTTTCAACCCACAGCCTTTTCCCAAAGGGAAAAGGGGATGTCGTCGGTGGGGATTTCAACCCACAACAATTAACAAACAGGAAGAGATCAGGGGAGAACAAACAAGGGAAGTATAATAGTAACCAAGTCTGGACAAACACAAAGAACCACCACTCTAACCATGCCGCTCCAGTTTAGGATGAACACCAATCCACCTCCTATCACATGGAGTGTGGGATGAACCACCGCTCTAACCGTACAGCTCATGGTTTAGGATGCCATGAAGCCAACAAGATCCACATACATATACTTTAAACATACAAGCTCACCTTCTTAAACATAGAAACACCACTCTACCCATGTGCAGGATGAATCCAAGGTGGCCAACAGTATATACATCTCCCACAAACATGTAAACACAATGGCAACCTCACTCTACTCAAAGACTGAGCAATTGACTGAGAATGAGGCGCCGAGATGTGTGTGTGCTGTCAGGTATTTGGCTACCCATCCCTCTCGAGATTGATTGCCATCAGCTGTCATTCATCAGGCAATCAGCACTCTTCAGTAGGGATGGGCAGCACCTGACAGGGAGAGAAGAGACAGCATTACTCTCATGTTCACACACACACACATCATATACAAAACAACACATTAAATATACTAACCTGATGTTCAGAAGGTGTCATAAATACAGTAATAATGGTAATGACCAACCCACGTACCCAAGGTACGTCACACCTCCCCCCATAAGAGCGAACCTGTAGGGTTAGCAAAACATTATTACCTATTACCCAACATCCGATTAGTACCACCCACCAGGAAAAACCAAAACAACAACAACCTCTACTTTGACAGGCCGCACTGCCGATAACGTCCTGTCAACAGGAGACAACAAACTGGAACTTCCTGGAAAAACAAATAAACACACAAAATCATCTCATCACGCTCAACAGGACAGCACACAGGGAAAATCTTCTCTCCTGTTGCGTCACAAAAATAACCTGGTCAGGATAAAAAATGATGCCACTCAAATTAGAACCTTGGCACCGGCTGGAACAATGACTTTCCTCAGAGGTATCGCCTCCGGGAAACGGGTGGAACCACATATAATTGTCAACATGTAATGATTTTCCGCCCTTGTTTTAGGCACATGACAGACACATGTTCAAAAGGTTCCCCCATGTCCGGAATGGAGCGCAGGGGAGCCGGATGCACCCCCTGATTTGGCGTCCCCACTAGTAAAAGTTTTAGCAATACCTAAATTAGCAGACCACACATGGTCAACGTGCCACCATGTACATGTAATGTCCACATACCATCGGCAACACCATTTGACGCTTTGTATTTCAGTCTTCTCCAGACTGCAAGCCTGTCACACCTGGCCTAGCCACCCAGGTGCGCATCAACACTCCCTTTTCTATCAAAAAGGTGTGTTTCCTACTATCAGCAGTACTGGCTACTGCCGCGAAACAGCTTGTGAGTGAAGAATCATTCCGCTGGGCATCAATCAACGCCTGACGTGCCAGTGGCAAGGGCACGTCAGGGAACTTTGACTCCACCCGCGTCCTCTGAACACCACTCACACGCTCCCCCATCGCGCCACTAGATGGCCACCTGTCCTGTGCCTTGGTGACAACACAAGCAGAAAAACATTGGGGTGATTATTTAATCAATACATCAGAACACAAGTCAGTTAATGGAGCGTTTTCAACCTCCAACACAGGGATCACACTCTCCCCAGCCAGTCTGGACCAAACACAAAGAACCACCACTCTAACCATGCCGCTCCAGTTTAGGATGAACACCAATCCACCTCCTATCACATGGAGTGTGGGATGAACCACCGCTCTAACCGTACAGCTCACGGCTTAGGATGAAATCTAGGAAGGCCAACAGGCAACCGGAAAACAACCTGTGATAAGATCTGACTGTACATGCACCTTATGTAACGGGATGCGCATACACCTCATTTCTATACCTCTTACCATCGCACTAGACTGACAGTAAGAGTTTTCATTTAGCGGCAAGACATCAGCCAGGATGCACTCTGTACTCTGTACTCTGTACTCTGCAGAATATAGTTATGAAAGAAAATATACTCCCGTAGCAACACACAATACTACACGAATCAGACTTCAATAAGCCCCACAAAATAGCCACTCACCCATAGTACTCAATAATGTCCCTGTGCAACACTCAACAGCCACATTATGCAGTATGACACCCTGACCAATTCGATTCAATATCCACATCTCATTCATGAAAACAATAAATGTCGGTTCTAACCACCTAATTAGGATCACACTGGGTAACACTAACTACCCCGTCTAAACTACTTCCCTAGAGGAATGAAGGCTACATATATCTTCAGTCGCTTACCGATTTCATTGCGCACTCCACCGGAATAGACAACGCATGCCCCCCACCCCCTAACAAGCAGGTGATCCACCCTTTACCTATGTGGAAAAAAATAGAATGGTTAAGAGCATAACTTACAACAATGGTTTACAACAGTCAAGTGTGCAGCACGGAAAAATGAATAATAATAATATAACTTACCAAATGAACAAAACGCCACCTACCTGACACGCTCCAATCGACAAGTCCACATGTCACATAACAACAAGGAACTATACAATTGTGCAAACTAACGAGCCCCCATGTCATGTACGAAGGTCTAACGACCGCACCTGAAGAGTATCTGGAGCAGGCTGTACATGAACAGAAACAGCCTCTCTCAGTAAATGTTTTCAAAATAGTCCCGGGCAGGTAGGTACAGTACAGAATACTTTTATACAAAATGCTTCTTACTGTTTCGCTCCAGAGACTTAGACAAGATAGTATGAAATAAAATAGTATAGCATGTAAAATAGAAGTAAAAATAGAGGTCACAGTGTTCAGTATAGACATATGTACAATGTTCGATGCAGAATAGAAGTAACTGAGTTACCATACAATATACAATATACTATGCAATGTACTAATATACAATACTATATAGTGCAGAGCAGAAATGGGATGAGGTACAATTTAGGTACAATTTACAGTAAGGTGTGCGAGTTGTAGTGCAAATCCTTTACCAATAAATATAAAGTGTAAAGTGTGTTTAGGTGTTCTAAAGTGTGTAAAGTGGGTGCTGCAGTGAGTTGCCCGTTTAAAGTGAGTGTGTGAGTGTGTGCGTGTGGATGTGTGTGCTGTGTGCATTTGATGGTTGCTGCATAGTGTTTATTGTTCGTTGAGCAGCCTGATGGCCTGGGGATAGAAGCTCCTTCTGAGTCTTTCTGTGCTCGCCTTAAGACTCCGGTATCGCTTGCCTGACCGCAGCAGTTCAAAGAGGCAGTTGTTCGGGTGGCTGGAGTCCTTGATGATTCTCTTAGCCTTCCCCCTGCACCGCTTGTTGTAAATGTTCTGGAGGGTGGGAAGCCCCCCTCCAATTGTGCGTTCGGCTGAACGTGTCACTCTTTGTAGTCTGCTACGGTCTTGTGCAGTGCTATTCCCAAACCAGGAGGTGATGTTGCCAGTCAGGATGCTCTCGATTGTACATGAGTAGAAGTTCTTAAGGATCTTCTGACTGACTTGGAACTTCCTTAGGCGCCTGAGGAAGTAGAGGCGTTGTCGTGCCTTCTTCAGAACACTGTCAATGTGTGTGGTCCATGTCAAGTCCTCGGATATGTGGGCTCCGAGGTACTTGAAACTGTTCACTCTCTCAACCGGTGCCCCGTCGATGCTGAGGGGGCTGTAGTCCTTGACCCCCGACCTCCTGAAGTCCACAATCATCTCTTTTGTTTTGCTGACGTTCAGGGAGAGGCAATTCTCCTGACACCACTGTGACAGATTCTCTACCTCTTCCAGGTAGGCCCTCTCGTCGTTGGCAGAGATCAGGCCCACCACTACTGTGTCATCAGCAAATTTGATGATTGTGTTGTTGTTCCGCTGTGCCACGCAGTCATGTGTGTACAGGGAGTAGAGGAGGGGGCTCAGAACACAGCCCTGGGGGGCCCCTATGTTGAGCGTGATGGATGAGGAGGTGCAGTTGCCTGCTCTTACCACCTGGGGTCTGCCCGTCAGGAAGTCCAAGACCCACTGGCAGAGGTCATAGTTCAAGCCCAGGTCCCTGAGCTTGGCTATGAGTTTGGAGGGGACTATGGTATTGAATGCTGAGCTGTAGTCAATGAACAGCATTCTCACATAGTTCCCCTGCCTCTTGTCCAGGTGTGATGCTGCTGTGTGCAGCACATGGGCTATGGCATCCTCCGTGGATCTGTTAGGGCGGTATGCAAATTGCAGGGGGTCCAGGTTGATGGGGAGGGAGGAACAGATGTAGCCCTTCACTAGCTTCTCAAAGCACTTCATGGCTATGGAGGTGAGGGCTACAGGGCGGTAGTCGTTGAGGCAAGCGGGCGTAGATTTTTTGGGTACAGGGATGATGGTGGACTTCTTCAGACAGGTGGGGATGACAGCCTGTTCTAAGGACAGGTTAAAGATGTCAGTGAATACCGGGGCCAGTTGGTCAGCACAGACTTTTAGGACGCGGCCGGGGATGCCGTCCGGTCCTGCTGCCTTCCTGATATTCACTTTTTTAAAGGTCCGCCTCACCTCATGCTCTGTTACCCTGAACACTGAGTCTCCATCAGCAGACCCCCCCCCCCCCCCCCATTGCCGTGGCTTGTAGGCTGGTGTTGTTATTCACAGCCTCAAACCTCGCATAGAAGGTATTGAGATCATTTGCTAAGGAGATGTCACTGTTCAGTTTGAGGGAGGTGCCTTTGTAATCTGTCATTGTTCTGAGGCCCTGCCACATACCTCTAGAGTCAGCCTGTTCAAACTAAAGTTCAACTTTATCCCTGTAACGCCGTTTTGCCTCTATTACTGCTCTCCTGACGTTGTATCTTGCCGTCTTGTGTTCTTCCATGTTGCCTGTCGCCAGCCCGGTGTTGTAGGCTGAGGTGCGCACTTTCAGAGCCTCACGGACGGATTTATCTACCCAAGGCTTTTGATTTGGGTAGATTCTAATTGTGGTAGAGGGGATTGTTTCTTCTACCAGAGTACAGACACAGTCAAGCACCGTTTCAGTGTATTCGTTAATATTGGCTGTGTTATCAGGGAATACACTCCAGTCTGTGCATTCAAGTGCAGCTTGGAGTGTCTCGTCTGACGTCACAGTCCAACGCTTAACCTCTCGCGATACTACCGGCGTTCGCTTGAGACTTTGTTTATACTTTGGCAAAAGAAAGATGGCGGCGTGGTCCGATTTACCGAATGGACTAAGAGCCTGTGACTTGTACCCATTCTTAAATTGCGAGTATACATGGTCTAATATGTTCTCGCCTCTGGTGGGACAGGTCACATGCTGATAGAAATTCGGCAACATCTTTTTAAGACGCGCGCTGTTGAAATCGCCCAGAACCAAAATGGCAGCGTCAACGTTTGCTGTCTGGAGTTTGTTTACCTCGTCGTGTAGTTTTGAAAGTGCAGCCCCAGTGTTCGCGTGTGGTGGAATGTACACTCCGATCATGATGATGGACGTTAACTCCCTCGGGAGAAAGAAGGGTCGGCATTTGATGGTAATATACTCCAGGTCTGGGGAGCAGTGGTTAGACAATTCTTTTGCATTGCCTATATCGCACCACTCCTTGTTTACCATGAAAGCAATGCCGCCTCCTTTCGTCTTTTGTGACTCTTCTGCCGTCCGGTCCTTGCGGAGAACGAAGAAGTGGTCTGCCGGTTCTATTGCATGATTTGGGACATCTGGAGACAGCCAAGTTTCTGTGAAACAGAGGACGTTGCAGTCCCGAATGTCCCTCTGGAATTGGATCCGTGCTCTGATGTCGTCCAGTTTATTTCCTATCGATTGCACATTGGCCAACGATATGCTGGGCAATGTGGTTCTGTGTCGTTTGGACCTCAGTCTATTTCGGACCCTAGCTCTTCTTCCTCGCCGTCGCGCCTTCTCCTTGCCACGGCCACAACAAAGGATTTCGGCGGGCCACTGCTGTTGTTCAGCAATCCGATCCAGAGCGCAATCCAATCGGTAAGTTTTCCTTAATCCAATGTCAATGATTGACTGACGGTCATACACATATAATGCACCAACAGTTGGTGCAAATAAAACTCTTAAAACTATAAAAATTAACAAAAGTAAGCACAGTCTCGACGGAGCGATCAGAAAGGCAGCCGGTCGGAGCAGCGCCATCCTCTCATCCTTCCAAAAAGTAACTAAATTACTTACTCAGTTACAAATGATAAAAGTAACTAGTTACTTCAGAAAGTAACTATTGCGTTACTTTCATTGTTACATAAACAACATACACAAATCTAAACTATTTTAATGTTGCTGTGGGACAAAGTGAGACTAGCCTCCAATCAAATGCCATGTATGTAGATATTATAATTACTATGTTTATATAGTGGATCATACAAATACAAACACCATAGATGTTTTGGAACTTTTGATATGTATTGCCCCTCAACAGGCCACAACTGGGCAACATTAAATTATGCTTGTTAAGCACTATACCAAAAATAAATAACAAATATATACGGATTGATTGAACATTTTAATTAACAGATTGCAGAATGGGTACAGTACAGTACAGCTCACTACACACAATTGTTAAGGGGATGCAGACCAGAGAGACTTTCGTCTTGTTTACATCAGGGTCCCCCATTTTCAATCCATGACATTTATGACATACACAACATAAAGATATAAGAATCTAATCTAATCATATAAACTAATCTAATTATGACATTTAAGACATGCATGACATACAGTGTTGTTCGTTGGATTAGTTTTGGATTATTTGGGTTTGCCAAACAAACTATCAAAACTACACAGAACCGCGGTCTGTTGTTGACTGAGTCGCTTGTGTTGTCGCTGTGTGTCAGACTCTGGATTCTTTCGAACACCCGCCCACCTCTACCTCTGATTGGCTTACCATGACATTTTACTCAACCTCAGCCAATCGCGCACTGCCCACTAACCAAGGAAAAAAGTATTGCTTCTCAGCGATGAGATCTGTCTGATGAAAAAAACAGCTTCAAGCTTTTTTTGGCAGTAACGGTAATAGCGTTATTAAGATTGGAAGAGTAACTCGTTAGTAACGCTGTTATTTATAACGCCGTTATTCCCATCACTGGATGTCACAGTATGATGTCATAATCAAACATTCTAGAACATTTGTGATGTCACAGTATGATGTCATAATAGAACATTCTAGAACATTTGTGATGTCACAGTATGATGTCATAATCAAACATTCTAGAACATTCGTGCACAGTACTATGTCATAATATAACATTCTAGAACATTTGTGATGTCACAGTATGATGTCATAATCAAACATTCTAGAACATTTGTGTACAAGTATATATTCAACAATTCTCGCAGAAGATTGCAGATCTCAGAAGACAAGGGAAGATATCACTTGTTGTTTCCGGCTATTTGTCTGTAAGCTTGAATATATTCTGTAGATACAATTTAAAATCACCACATGGAAAAGGAAACAATGTCCTGTACAATCCTTAATGAGCTGCCTCTGGAGGGAAGGTTCTGTGATGTGGTTATTAAAGTCAACAGCACTGAGTTGAATGCCCACAAGGCCATCCTGTGTGACTGCAGTGACTATTTCAGGTAAGTTTAGCTTGGTTCAGGTTAGCTTGCTTCAGCTTAGCTTGGTTCAGGTTACTTTGGTTCAGGTTAGCTTGGTTAGTAAACAGATACCATACTGTACTTTTACTGTAAAAATATACTATACTGTACTTCTACTATAAACAGATAATATACTGTACTTATACTGTAAACATATACTATACTGTATGTATACTGTAAAAATATTATATACTGTACTTATACTGTAAACAGACACTATACTGTACTTATACTGTAAACAGATACTAGACTGTACTTCTACTGTAAAAAGATAATATACTGCATTTATAATGTAAACAGATAATATACTGTACTTCTACTGTAAACATATACTATACTGTACTTCTACTATAAACAGATACTATACTGTACTTATACTGTAAACATATACTATACTGTATGTATACTGTAAAATATACTATACTGTACTTCTACTGTAAACAGACACTATACTGTACTTATACTGTAAACAGATACTATACTTCTACTGTAAAAAATATACTATACTGCACTTCTACTGTAAACAGATACTAGACTGTACTTCTACTGTAAAAAGATACTATACTTCTACTGTGCTAAGACCCTATACTTCTACAGTGAAAATATATTACTACACAGGACAGAATGTTGCTTACTGTTTACTCATCAGATATCTCTATACTCTGCGTCCCACAGAGCCCTCTTCACTCGCTGGAGCGACTCAGAGAAAGCAGTCTACACTATCCCTGGGGTGTCCCCGGGTATGATGCAGCTCATTATAGAGTACTCCTACACACGCTTTGTGCTGGTGACAGCAGAGAACGTGGAAGAGCTTCTGGTGGCTGCAGACCAGCTTCGCGTCACTGGCATAGTAGGAGCGTGCTCTGACTTCCTAGAAGGCCAGCTGTCTATGGAAAACTGTGTCGGCATCTGGATGTTCACGGACATCTACTGCTGCCCTGACCTGAGGCGCAAGGCCCATCTCTGCATCGTGTGCCACTTTGAGGAGATGTTGCACGTCTCACAGGAGTTTGTGAAGCTGTCCATGCAGCAACTGGTGGACATCATTGAGAGGGATGATCTGAATGTGAAGAGCGAGGAGACGGTGTTCGAGGCCGTCCTCTGTTGGATCGACCACTCCCGTGAGGAGCGTAAAACACACATCCCTTTGCTGCTGCCCAAGGTAACTAATTGTATTACTGTGCATTACATTAAAACAACACTAGGTTCCCTAGTACAGTGGTTCTCAAACATTTGGGTCCAAACTGTTCCCTAGCAACAGAAACAGTCTACAACCAATGTCTAAGTTGTACCCGCTGTCCGCTTGTCTCTTCCCAGGTTCGCATGGGCTTGATGAGGCCTGACTACTTGCTGAACAATGTCCAGAACAACCCTGTGGTGAGGGACAGCCACGACTGCAGGGCCCTCATCCTCAGTGTCCTGAACCCCCCTGGCTCCGACAGGCTCCCAAACCCCCTGATGCGTCCACGCCTGCCCCAGGAGGTCCTATTGTCCATCGGAGGCTGGGGTGGCGGCATCCTGACCATGGAGGCTTACGATATCCGAGCCGGTGGATGGATGGACGTGAGCGTTGAGGCGGAGAGTTCCCAGGCCTACCACGGCACTGCTTATCTCCACGGTCTGGTCTACTGTGTCGGTGGCGTAAACAGGGTAGACGTAGAGGCTCTCAACATTGTGCGCAGGTTCAACCCCGTCACTCGCAGCTGGCTGCAGGCGGCTCCCATGCACTCATGCCGCAGTCACCTCAGCGTGGTCGTGTTGGACAGCTGTATCTACGCCATGGGAGGGGACGACAGAGACGTGCCACTGAACACCGCCGAGCGCTACGAGCCTGAAACCAACCAGTGGACTGTGATCTCACCCATGCTGGAGCACAGGAGCCAGGCCGGGGCAGCAGCCCTCCAGGGCAAGGTGGGTGGAACTGAGGGACACAGGGTGCTAGATGAACACAAGGAACGTTAGATCAGAAATCATAAATGTCTTTATTGCCAAGTAAGCTTGCACATACAAAAGATGTGTCTGGGTCCTTTGGTGCATCAACATTAACAGACAATTAAAGTAGAATGAAATCAAATGGAATATATAAACTACATTAGAATATTCTTTCTTATTACAGGTTTACATCTGTGGTGGCTACAACAGGACGAGGTGGGTGTGTCTGCTCACAGCTGAGTGCTACAGCCCAGACACCAACCAGTGGACTCTGATCGCCCCCATGAGCAGCAGGCGTAGAGGAGTGGGAGTCGCTGCATACGGAGGACAAGTCTATGCGGTAGGTGCACACAGAGACAAATGCTTTATACTAGATATTTTTTATATAGATATGTATCATTTGACTTGCAATGCTTCTGTGATGCCCTCATTTCCCTAAATGGATTAATACAGTGTCTGCCTGCCTTAACCACACACTAAAACATTCCTCTCATGTGTCCTGTCCTCAGGTGGGAGGGGAAGACGGTAGAAACTACCTGCGTAGCGCGGAGGCCTACAGCCCCTTGACTGACTCCTGGAGCGCCCTGCCCAACATGCTCACGCGCCGCTGCCTCTTTGGCATCGCAGTGCTGGACAACCTGCTCTTCGTGGTCGGAGGCTTCGCTCCCCAGCCCATCTCCAACGTGGAGCGCTACAATCAGAGCAGCGACAAGTGGACTGTAGCCGAGGACATGAAGTTCCCGCTCTATTACCAAATCTGCTGCATAATGCATGGCCTGCCATTTAATATGAGCCAGTACGCTGCTCCCCGTGGAGAAGGAGGAGGAGGAAGATGAGGAGGAAGAGGAGGAGCAGGAGGAGGATGAAGATGAGGAAGAGTAGGAGGATTAGGAGGAGGAGGAGGAGGAGGAGGAGGAGGAGGAGGCAGCAGGGGATCCATTAAACATGTATTAGACAAAAAGAAATTGTAAGAAATTAATAAATTACTATCAGCCAAAGGTGGTGCATTTATTTCTTCTAGTAATTCAGACAATATCGGTTTTTAGTTTGTGTAATGTAATGTAATATCTGTTTTTAGTTTGTGTAATGTAATGTAATATCTGTTTTTAGTTTGTGTAATGTAATGTAATTGTTCTGAGGGCTGCTTTTGAGCAGGTACCTCAGCCTGTTGGCTCCCCCCTGTGGACGCGTGGCACGTTGACACGACCCCGAGGCATACGTCTCTCGAGTCTCTTGTTATTTTCTCCCCCCTGCCTCGCCAATTTCCTTGTGTTATTTTCCCTCTAGGGAATCAGTTATTGTTTTGCCCCAGTGTGGCCGAGGCCACATGTTCCACTACATCTTTTTTTCAACACGGTAAGACTTTATTTACATATTAAGTACACACACATATTCTGCTACATCACACTTACTTCAGGTTTTAACACAGACACCTCATAACCCAGGTCCCGACCTGCTGACCACATTTCCACTGTTCATTGTTTGTATGCCGTTTACATTTTTCGTATTGTTGAATTTGTCTCTGTTTGTAAAAAAAATAAATACATGCTTGTTTTAGCGTTTAAACTGTTGGACTGTTTCACTCTCTTATTTGGGTCCCGTTCCTCTGTTCCCATAACAATAATATCTGTTTTTAGTTTGTGTAATGTAATGTAATATCTGTTTTTAGTTTGTGTAATGTAATGTCATATCTGTTTTTAGTTTGTGTAATGTAATGTAATATCTGTTTTTAGTTTGTGTAATGTAATGTAATGTCTGTTTTTAGTTTGTGTAATGCACATAATATGGGAACTTTTATCCATATGGTTGAGCCTGTTAGGGATTGCACCCCCAACCCAAGCAGATTGCAGATCACTCTCTCTATATGGAGGTAAAAAAGAAAAGATGGTAAAAATAATTGGCATAAAAAGGGCACTTTTTTATGAGGCACAAAAGGGCAGGTGCTTGTGCACCCATTGGGCTCTATGTGTGCACGTGCCTGCTAGCTGTGTCCTTGAGCAAGGCACCTCAGCTTTAACCGCTCCAGTGTTAGCTGCTCAGGGGCCAGTAGTAGAGTGCCTGACCATAGTGTCTTTATACCTGGACATATAAATGCATATTAAATCAAATCAAATTGATTTGTAAAGCCCGAAATCACAAGTTAATGTCCTCATGGGCCGGACAAGTCTTCTTTAAACTATTCAAGAAGAAACATCCCAATAAATCAAGAACAAAAAACCCACCATGAAATCCAAAATAAATGTAAAATAAATAAATGCAACACTCCCAGACATACCCCAGCAAAGGTAAGGAAAAGCCTAGCAATAGGAAAAAAGCACCACAGGCGATGTGGAGGAGAGAAACCTTAGAAGGGCCGTTCAAGGGGGGATCCCCCTTCTTGGATGTCGGTGATAATAGTGTTGCTATGGATGGGTGGAGAATAAAACAGGTGAATAGTTGGTATGTACGTACATATATGTGTAATAAAACACAAATACGTGCATGCAATAGCAACTGGGGTACATAAGAACATTTTTGAAACATTTAAATATATTACAACTCTGTACATACATGTGATTAGCATTATACTCAGTAGAACAAATGCATATATCGTATACACAGCTTAATCACTATATTAATATTACTATTGCACTTTACTGTTACATTTGCAGTGGGGTTGGATGCCACCCTTATTTTCATTGTAATGTACTTATGCTGTATGATGACAATACATTTCAATGTAATCTAATCTAACTGGTACTATGATCTGAATGATGGTCCTAGAGGTCAGTGATTTCATGCTCTTTTGGTGTTTTGGCGATGGTGGCGTAAGAGAGTGCTGTCTTAACGTAAGAGAGTGCCGTCTTAACAGGTCGTGGGAAATCTCCCATATAGGCATTGGATTGGGTGGAGAGTTGGTGACTGCATGCGAATGCCCTCGTATGCCCTGTTTATTGGGGACATGTCACCCACATAGAAACACACCTCTTCAATCAATATCTGAGATGCAAATAAATAAATGACCTTCTTAATAAATATAATATTTATATTGTAGTGGGTTCTATAGAGACATAATAGACCTATCTCAAACCCTGCCCTCTTTTCTTGATCCTCCAATCACAACTGTCACTTACCTCGGACAAGCTTTGTTTGTCCGAGGTAAGCGACAGTTGTGATTGGAGGATCAAGAAAAGAGGGCAGGGTTTGAGATAGGTCCATTCCCCATGCTATTGTTTTGATCTTCTGGCGTGTGTCTTTAGACCTGCAGCTCCGTTGAGGCGAGCCAGGCCAACGTTTCATCGTCCAGTTCCATCAGGCCGTGTTCTCCATACGGTGGCCGGTGTTTGGGGTGACTGGTGATGATATGTTCCACGGTCTGTGCAGGGGCTCCACACTCTGGTGATGATATGTTCCACAGTCTGTGCAGGGGCTCCACACTCTGGTGATGATATGTTCCACGGTCTGTGCAGGGGCTCCACACTCTCATGAGGCACTGTCCTTGAGGCCCCACCTCTTCATTGAGGCGCCGTAGCGTCCGATGCCGGTCCTTAGGCGGTTGAGGGTTGTCCACTGCTTCCGGGGCAAGTCCTGACCAGGGACGTCCAGAGGGTCAATGATAAAGAGGTGCAGCCTGGATGGTTCTGCTGACCTCCACTGGTCCCTCCATCTCGTCCTGACCCAGGAGGCCTTGGAAGTGTCAGATGGTGTTGTGTGGAGTAGCTTGTAGGCTTGCATGGAAAAGGGGCGCCGTGACTTTAGGCGCACACGTCATGGTGTCTTGTATTGTTTTGATGTGTTGATGGGGCACTGTCACTTTAAGGAGGTTGGTTTTGGGTTGGGCTGAGAGGAGACGCCCTGTGTGGGGTTTCATTGATAAATGTTTGATTACTACGAGCTGTCAGAAGCTAGCCCGGCATAGTTCTGACAGCTGTCACTTGTGCTACTGCGAAATAAATGACATGCAGCTTTGTGTTGTCAACTGATCAAATTGTGCGTTTCTCTATTCCGATGATTTCTACAAGTTCAAGTTTCTTTATTAGTTGTCATACAGAAGTACAGAATATTTTTATACAAAATGCTTCTTTCTGTTACGCTCCAGATATGAAAAGGATAAGTATAAAATAAAATAAGTATAGCAAGTATAAAATAGAAGTCACGTACGTAGACACAAGTGTTCAGTATGTACATATGTACAATGTTCAATGCAGAGTAGAAGTAACTGAGTTACCATACAATATACTATACAATATACTAATATACAATATACTATATAGTGCAAAGCAGAAATGGGATGAGGTACAATTTAGGTACAATTTACAGTAAGGTGTGCTGAGGTATGGGTTGTAGTGCAAATTCTTTGCCAATAAATATAAAGTTTGTTTAGGTGTTCTAAAGTGTGTAGAGTGGGTGCTGCAGTGAGTTGTTTGTTTAAAGTGAGTGTGTGCGTGTGGATGTGTGTGCTGTGAGTGCTTTTTATGGTTGTTGCATAGTGTTATTGTTCGTTGAGCAACCTGATGGCCTGGGGATAGAAGACAATACAATATATATTATACAATATAATATATATATAAATAACTGTTTACTACTATGTACTATGTTACTATCCGTATACTACTACCTACCATGCTAATATGTCTATTATAATATGCACTCAGGGTGTATCACTCAAGTTCAACACTATTTGACGAACAATGCCACTGACCATAAGCTGCCAGAGATGCACATCTCCTGCTGACCAGAAAACCACACACTTTTCTGATAGTGGGGTGCCTGGACACTCAGTCATTTAAAATGTATATGCGAAAGTTTTGTTTTCACTTCTAATTTGAAGATAAGGATCTATAGAACAATTTTGTCTTGAGTGTCAAGGAACCAGTTGAATTTAATAAAAATGTATCCAAAATGGCCACAATCAAAATCATGAATTATTTTAAAACGTCTTAATGTTCACACAATTGCTGTGTAATATAATTTTGTATTGCTATTTTAAGTTAATACTGTGTGAGGAATCAACTGGAGTTCAAATATTGATGTTTTGAATATTCTGGCAAAAATCAAAGATGGCTGCAATTTCTGTATTTATTTCGAATTACGCTTCATAACCTTTATTCTATTGAACCTAGAATGGTGATGTTGGTGCCTGTACCTAGGTTTTCATGAATGAGTAATTGAATACAAATAAAATAAACATGATTGGAGCATATCTTATATGATATTTCACACAATGAGATAATAAATATGTGGAGAACTAGAGTTAGATATGAGAACTGTAAACAACAGTTGATTATGAAGAACAAACAATGATTGTGAAGAACGTCCTCATCACAAGAAAGGATCTGCATCTCAGCACCAATGTCAACGCCATGCCAAAGACATGATGGAGGTGTTGCTGAGCAATGGGAATCCCTTTGAGGAGGGCAGTAAAGACCTGGGCCCTCATGCATCAACGTGTTCTACGCACAGATCTGTGCTTACCCTGTGCGTACGATCATTTCTAAGCAAAGAGTGGGATTCATCAACTTCAATTTGAACTTGACTTTGTGCGTACATCTACGCACAGGTCGGACCTGGCGTACCTGGCGCCCAGTGGTAGAATATATTATTACAACAAGGAAATGAGCTTCTGTGCATAATAACACTGGCACGTTCTGTACGAACCGTAGTTCATTATAGTTCATTGTAAAATAGCAACAGTAGTGTAATTATGGTCAAAACCCTATAAATAGCATTTGGAATAATAGATCTTTCTCTCAGAATGAATGCAGCATGGTTTATATAGCGTTATCGGAATATACGGGGTGTAGGCTACTGACTGACTGCGCTCCGCGTAGCTTGATTGATTGATTGATTGAAAAGTTTATTAACAGATTGCAGAATGGGTACAGTACAGTACAGCTCAGTACATACAATTGTTAATTGGGGATGCAGACCAACTTCTGTCATGTTTACATCAGGGTCCCCCATTTCCAATTCATCATAAATCATAAAGCTCAACTCGTTATTATTCTGCGCAGACCGCAGAAACACGGGAACGTTTTGATTATATTTAAAAGGCTTTACGTTAAACGAAACAAGTGGAACTTCGAAGCTGTAAGCAGAATACAAGGCATATGAATATAGTGTTCTTCCCCCTTTTTACTGTATAAGAAAGAATAGACAACGCATTGCAATGACACTATAGTGGACAGACTATGTATATGATGGGATTCAAGTTCGCGTTTTTGTTGCTCATAGGCATGCTGTCAGAGTATGATATCTTAATCAAACATTCTAGAACATTTGTCGTCACAGATCATGTCCTAATAGAACATAGGCTATGGCATGGATCGTGATATTGTGTGGACTGTTATTATTACTGTACACCGGTACCACCCATTGCGACAACAGCCTTGTGAGTCCCGCACACAAACATGATGGAATTCAAGTTCATGTATTGAAAGGCAGGCTATCATACATGCAGTGAGATTCATTGTTCTTGTATATGCTCTCGTATTATATTGTTTATATAGGCTACCCAATACTGACATCAAAATAGATTGTAGTATGCCTCTAGAAATCATATGCAGCAGGTAGAAGATTGACGGGGGATCCATCGCGATTTGGAATCAAATTGAGGAGAACTTTAATCCCTGGGGTATTAATCAAACAACACGGGAAAAGGCAGTCATATTCCAGCGCGGTCTTTATTAGCCGACAACAAAATAGATGCATCTAAAAATCATATAGCCAATCGAACACAACTAATAAAGGCATTCATATTACAGCACGGTTATAATGACACACAACCAACGCCAAACAGTGGTCAACGAACGGTCTTTATTAGTATTTTGAGCTGTCCAGGCAGAATTGCAGCAATGGTCTTAGGGAGCCGTTGATATCTGACATCACCGTTTACAAGTCCGCCTTTTATTTATCCCACAATACGCGATAGTGTCTTCTTGGTTCGACAGCAGTGAATTCTCCGTGGAGTTTCTCAGTGTCCCGCTCGGGTCCGTCCATTATTTCACATCCCATGGGGGGTGTTTCCTCATTTTCATGACCATATATGGATAATCATGCACGAGCATTGACGGTAGAACAAAGTGGTATTCATCAACACGGAGGACCATAGAGCCTGCGTACGCACGTGTGATGAATGCCGACTTCCCTGTGCGTGCGCTAGTTCTACATTCCGTGCTTACGTGTGGAAGTAGGTCAAGTTCTACGTCCACGTTGATGCATGAGGGCCCTGGTTACATTAGACAATAAGGTGTGTGAGTCTGCGGCAGCTGCCGTATCTGTCCATCAACTCGAGTCTACGGGACAAGAGCAGTACAACAATTTCAGGAAGAGTGCTTGAATCAAATGACAGCACCGATCAAGCGAAATAACTTATTGTTGTTCCATGAGAAGAAAACACAGAAGAAGACAGCAAATAAGCTGAGAATGCAGCACTTCAAACATCATGCAGAGCTCTATGGGAAAGCTTTTATTGTGCTAGACACAATACACGTCTAGTAGAGATATTTCTGTTGATGAGGAGTTAGTTGTGCCAGGTGTAACAAGACATTTTCTCATTTCTGTCAAATAAGTTGTTAACAGATGGACAGTTCCCAGATGACAAGGATGTCTACATCACTGCAGGTGATCAAGTCCACCATGTTGGAAACAGTCCACCAATGGATCAATGCAACCATGAGGAAGCTGACACTCGTGTCCTATAATACATCTCCTCCGCACCCTCCAAACATTATCACTTGTGAGGGATTTGGGGTGCTTTTTCAATGTATGTGATGTATAGATTGGGGGAAGATGGTAGCATCTAACGGTGCCAGGTCAGAGAGGGCAGAAATGTGTTTGGCTTAGCAGAGGTTGGTTCAGAGCGAGTGAGCACCACACTGAGCAGGGTGTTTGTTTTGAAATTCCGATCGAAGACAAAACAAAGATAAGAGGCCACAGAGGCAGAGCGCGATGGAGGTTTTGACAGTGAATGAAACGTTTTGAAATGTGTGTAAAGGTTAAACGCGGTTGTCATGACAGCGCGTCGCCTGACAACCAGGAGAGGGGCGGGGGATATCGTTGCTATGACGAATATCTATAAGTCAAACAGTGTTTCCGGGTGTGAGGCAGACCAAAGAAACGAATCCCACAGGAGGGAAGAGACCAAGATACTCTCTCCTCTCATCACAGAGAGGAGGGGGGGGGAGGAAGAATGACACATCATCATTAGCTTTGGCTACCACGAGGATGGTCTTGGCTAATGAACAGGCCTGACCCTTGTTGGACTGAATAGCAGAGGGACAATAGACTGGACTGAAAGATCATTAGATAGACTGAACACACCGAAAGATCATTAGAATAGACTTTTCAAGGACAATACCATCTGTTAACATCTGAGCTGAGGTTTCTGTTTATTGAAATAAACAACGCTTTTCCTCATAAGGTATTACGCTGTGTCGAAGTGTCGAATGCTTACGGAGGTAGAGAATTATTATGGTTTGCGGATTGTACTAACGGGGAGAGATAAGGATTATATTCAGCCAGTATCTGAGACGTCAGGACCATTAAAAGTACACAACAAATCATTTATCAAATTCATGTGCACTTTTTACTTCTTACTGATGACTATTTTTAAACTGAATCATTTTAAACTATTCTTATTATTTGCCTATTAGGATGCTAGATCCTAATGTGAAACACTGTGATTTGCCATATCTTGCTATGCTCGCTCATGCCTGTATTTTTTATGTCCGTCGGTTATTGCACTTTTTACTTCTTACTGATGACTATTTTTAAACGGAATCATTTTAAACAATTTTTATTATTTGAATTACAGGAGTATTACTGAATAGAGAGCCTATTAGGATGCTAGATCCTAATGTGAAACACTATGATTTGCCATATCTTGCTATGCTCGCTCATGCCTGTATTTTTTATGTCCGTTCTATTTTATAATTATTTTTTTACTATTTTTAAACTGAATCATTTTAAACTATTTTTACTATTTGTGTTACTGAAAACTGTAAGCGGAGAGCCTATTGGGATGCTAGATCCTAATGTGAAACACTGTGATTCTACCTATCTTTTTATGCTCGCTTATGCCTGTATTTTTTACTGTTGTGAAGCACTTTGAACTGCAACCTCTGTATGAAAAGTGCTATACAAATAAAGTTATTATTATTATTATTATTATTATTACAACGCAGAGGAATTGGATGGCGAGAGGATAACACAAGGAGACATGATACTGGCCAGATTGATCAGGATCTAACAGTTGTTGCCGATGACAGCCGGATTTGCAAGAGATAAGAACAACAGAAAAAGACTTTTCAATGCGGGGACGAGTGAACAACAGCCATCATGGACTCGAGCCAAGCCGGCAAGCGAGGACAGCCAACCATGGGAGAGAGTCGTTTCGAGCGGCCATGAGGAGCGAGCAAACAGTGGCTGGAGAAATAATGTGAGTTCACTTGCACGCACGTGGTTGTTTGATCTTTAAGCCAAATAAAAACGAACAGATAGTGCATCCGTAAACGTAAACATATTTAGTTTGACACAGAGAGAATGCCAGCTGTAATAGTGTGTTTGAATAACAGCAGAGCGGCACGGTTTTTGTTTTGAAAATCGAGAGTCTTATCTACAGAGCACAGAAGCCACTGTGTAGGAGATGGGAAGGGAGGCAAAGGGGAGATGTTCATTCAATTAAAGGGGCAACATCGTTTTTAGTTGATTACTGTTCAAAACACAGAAAGCGGGGAGCGGGACTGTGATGTGAAGGGAGCAGTGAACAAACATTACGGGTGTGGTCGGTAGCGAGAAAATGTTTGAGGCATTAAAGGGACAGTGGAAAAAAAAAGGCACAGAGACAAGATGGCCGCAATGGGCCACGAGGAGGATGGGCGAGATAAGATGAGAGGAAATGTCAACAAAATTGAGCAGACAAAATGGCCGCAGAGGCACGAGGAGATTAGAACCGGGAAGTGACACGTCAGCTACAATCCTCTAGACTGAGTTTGGCCGCCATCTAGGGGGGGCAGTGGGATAATACAGGCAAATGGAGGAGGAGTAGGTCGCCACCTAGTGGCGGAGGGGGGGGTAGTGCTGGGGAGTTTCCATTACCCATAGGGGAATATTTAGAGTTTAATTTAATTAAGGAGTTTAATTGCGGAGGGGGGGGGGTAGTGCTGGGGAGTTTCCATTACCCATAGGGGAATATTTAGAGTTTAATTTAATTAAGGAGTTTAATTTTTTCAAATTACCAACTGCTTGTGTGTATACACGGTGGTGTATGTGAGAACTTTGTAAAGGAACTCAAAGTGTAGAATAGAGCAACGGACCGCTCCAGAGCAACGGACTGCTCTGTGTAGAATAGAGCGACGGGACAGCTCCAGGGCGACGTAGACAGCCCCGTGTGGTATAGAGCGACGGGACAGCTCCAGGGCGACGGAAACAGCCCCGTAGGGTATAGAGCAACGTACAGCTCCAGGGCGACGGAGACAGCCCAGTTTAGGGTAGAGCAACGGACAGCTCTGTTGTATGTTAGATAATAGTACGAGTACGTGTATGTGAGTTAGGGGCAGGGAACCAACCTGCTCTGTTGTATGTTAGAGCGATGCTCGGTTGGATGTTATTATCATAATAATAATATCGATATACGGGTTAATTAAATAGTTTAATCATTGAATGGTTTAAATAAGAATTGCACAGAGAGATGAGATGCGGTTAATTAAATAAGTTTAATTATGAAATAAGAGGGAGTTCAATCTCCAGTGGGGCCTTCTCACACCTAATAAATAGGCAGAGTCTTCAGAAGACACGTCACCAGAAGAACTGGCGCGCGCTGGGGGTCAACCTGGGATGAACAGATAGGGCGACGGAAGTGGGAATCGGCTAGCTGCGGGTGTCACGCCGGAAGACAACAAACAGGGAACAGCCCTGTAGGATAGATATGGGTGTTGAGAAGGTGGGGGACTAATAGAGAACAAATAGCGCCATGGGCTGTAGGACACTCACACCGTCCAACAGTCTGAAAGGGCGTGGCCATGGCAGGGGCTTGCAGAGGAAAAATATATAGAGAACTGGAGATAACTCCATGGAACGAGCTGCAGGCCCAAAGCCACGGTAGACTAATAGAAAACACAAGGTCGAGTGTACAGAAAAACTGCTGGCGTGGCGTTTCTGCTTTCAGAGTCTGGAGAGGGCCGACAGTGGTGGAGATGAGCCTCAACCAAGATGACCGACGGGGCGGAGACGGCCAACGGGGCGGAGACGGCCGACGGGGCGGAGTCCAGCGGTCGCAGGCGGTGTTGCCCAGGGGAGAACGAGGCGGACATCGGATGGGGCTTTCCTGCGGAGACGCTGTTTAGAGAGCGTTTGGAAACGCAGACAAACAGGGACTTCCTTTCAGAGTCAATCAGGAGATCGAGAGACGAGACAAACAGCGAGAAGTACTGTGTTCATTGATTAGGAGTATGAGATATAAATGGAGGATTCATATATAAGATATATGTATAGAAGGATATATATATATAGAAGGTAGATAAGAGGGAAAACAGTGAAACAACAGGATATAATTATTGGGAGCAGACAGGGGGGGGGGGCCCTAATTGTTATGAGTCGTTGGATGTTGTTGGTTTTGGTGGTCTGTTTCGGTTCCCTTTGTGCACGAAGGGGGGCGCAAACAGACATCAGGCAGCAAGATCACTGGGTTGACCGTGGGCCGTCTTCATTTCTTGTGCACGAGAGATGAGGTTGGTTTGCTTCAACCACAGGCTATTTTTGGCATAATTAATTAAAAAACCAAATAATGATTTATGATTCTGAAGGTTGATTAAGAATCAAAGGGGGGAATGAGGGATTTGGGGTGCTTTTTCAATGTATGTGATGTATAGATTGGGGGAAGATGGTAGCATCTAACGGTGCCAGGTCAGAGAGGGCAGAAATGTGTTTGGCTTAGCAGAGGTTGGTTCAGAGCGAGTGAGAACCACACTGAGCAGGGTGTTTGTTTTGAATTCCGATCGAAGACAAAACAAAGATAAGGGGCCACAGAGGCAGAGCGCGATGGAGGTTTTGACAGTGAATGAAACGTTTTGAAATGTGTGTAAAGGTTAAACGCGGTTGTCATGACAGCGCGTTGCCTGACAACCAGGAGAGGGGCGGGGGATATCGTTGCTATGACGAAGATCTATAAGTCGAACATTGTTTCCGGGTGTGAGGCAAGAGAGAGAGGTGGTATACACCAAGTGTCAGACCATATATGGAAAGTTTGATTGATTGTAGCCACGCCCCTTTTTGGAATTTGGAGCGTTCTGATTGGTCGAGAGGTTTAAGGGGGCGGGACTTAGGGTAAGTTATTTTTAGATGATTTATGACCCCCTAGGGCTTCTCTGATTGGTCTAGGATGTAAGGAGGCGGGACATCCGGTTTTGAGGGAGGGACATCCGGTTTTCGGAAGGGGAGGGCCATCTGGTTTTCGGAAGGGGAGGAGTTTTTTTATTTATTTATTTTTTCAGAAAGTGTGTATTCCATGGTTTGCAGAATATGTATTTATGTATTTCCAAAAGTTTTAAGAATATATCTTCACAATTAAGAATATATGTATTCCCAAGGTCTTAAGAATATATCTTCACAAATATGTTATGTGTGTGTGTGTGTGTGTGTGTGTGTGTGTGTGTGTGTGTGTGTGTGTGTGTGTGTTCAGAATATAGTTTCACATCAATCTTCAGAAGGTATTTAGTGTATTGTCAAATACCTTGTATTTTTTTCAGAAAGTGTATTTATTCAGCGCGGAGATGTTTAAGAATCCCCCTCCCGCGAGCCTTTCTCTCTCTATCCGTATAGTGTGTCGGCGATTGCCTGCTGCTGCTGCTGGTAACGGTGCCGGCAAAAAGTCGTGCAGTACAGTTATGAATGGATCACGACGTGTATGATAGCGTGTCGTGTTTTAGTTGAGTCTGAAGCAACACTCTTCAATGTGTTGTATTGAAGGCAGTGATGCGAGATGGTGACGGTTGTATGCGACTTCAAACGCTCTAGCGATGAGTGCAGGTGCGATCGCTAGAGCGAATGAAAAAAACAACAACAACCACAGCTTTTTTTTAGAATGACAGTGTAATGTCTGTCGAGGGGGTGATAAGATATCTCTCTGTCAGAAAAGCCGTTTAATGACCCTGCGAGTTCCCCCTTGCATATGTGTGTGTGTGTGCGTGTGTGTGTGTGTGTGTGTGTGTGTGTGTGTGTGTGTGTGTGTGTGTGTGTGTGTGTGTGTGTGTGTGTGTGTCTGCTTTTTCAAAAGGATAAGTGCTGCAGACAGCGCGGCGTCTTACAGTATAAAGTATAAAGTATTATGCACTTATGTATGACAGCTATTAAAGAAAAGTTAAAACTTGCGAGCTGAAGATGTCTGTACCTATAGAGAGAATGGAAAGCCCTATTACCGTGGATATCAACACTGATGAAGATCAAACGAGTATTATTTCGATGGAGAGTTTCACTAGGATATTAATAAACGCAAGCCTTATAAGTATATTCTTAGGGGGCGTTATGGGCGTTTGTTTTAGCGTCTGGACGGTTTGTGATATTATACATGACATAAATGGGGGCGGGATGTAGAAGGAAAAAAAAACTATATATATATATGTTTCTGATCGTGACTGAAAGGCTTATGAACGCAATGGCTGACAATATTTGTACACCTCATATACATACA
The DNA here is from genome assembly GCF_963971535.1 of Notolepis coatsorum. NCBI lineage: Eukaryota > Metazoa > Chordata > Actinopteri > Aulopiformes > Paralepididae > Notolepis > Notolepis coatsorum. Next base: position 25,314,251 of record NC_140170.1, read on the forward strand.
TCTGGTAGAATACATCGTATTAGGGCCTTATTGAGAGCTCCTTACAGATATGGAAGGGGGATTTATAATGAAGCATGGGCAACGAACGACGGAATATTGTGTTTGGAATATGCCGGAAGATTGGACAGAGTGGCGATATACAAAATGGGCCCTGAGAACTTCGAAGGCGAAGGAGAAAGACCTGAGATCTATTTAAGCGTACGAGAATTCTGGCAAGTGAAAAAGAATTATTTTGACGCGCTAGACGGTTTGGCCGCCAGAAAACTCCAGGAAGGACAGTTAATTAAACTGTTAACATGTTCCAGTGACTTAGAAGGTTATCTTGTATATTACACAGCACGTGTCTCTATACAGAGCACCCCCGGAGTTATTGGGGTAGGGGATATGACCATTTTCAAACGGTATGCAAATGGTCCATTGCGAGTTCTATTTACAGTGCCTATGGCTACATGGTTAGAATGTCTCAAAACCTGTGGAACCGTCACGTGTGAAATGTTAAAAATCCAACAGGATATGGATCATTTAAAGAGACAACTCTTTCCTTACGCAGAGTCTGAGGATGAAGACATCCAGGGGGTTGGGGAGGGGGTGATGGAAGGGGAGTGTCAAGCGTAAAAACAACCTTTAAAAAGAAAAAAGTTACAATAGACTTTTAAAGCTCTTGACTTGACTTGACTAAGCATGGCATCTTTCAACAACGGATACAACATGGAGTCAGCTGTACCCGAATCTGCCTTACTCTACATTTATCCAACGATGGATACCTACGAGACACCTGATCAATCATCACAAGAGACCACAGCCGATGGAGAGGATGGGGGCACACCACCAAACGATGAATGGCGATCACACACGCCGGAGATGGGTCTCCCTCAAGATCTGCCAACCGTCGAGAGAGGGAGAAGACTTACAGTACTCCCTGTCGTAGTGGACGAACGAGCTGGATTCCTAGATCACCAAATGATAGCTTGCATCAAGTTACTTATGACAGAAGTTTTGAAGTGTTGTGTCGATCTACACCTCGTCGAGCATTGCTACGGCTGTAGCATACAGCACCCGAGTCAGCGTCAACATGAATGTCTATTTGAACCTGCTTTGTATTACATGATTAACGAACCAGCCCTAATGACATTGTTGTGGAGTGGTGAACTGACTCCTACCATCAGTGTGCTCCTAGGACGTATGAGTTTACCCATCCCATCCCCACTAAGAATGCAGGGGATCTGTGAAGGATTGCTCTTTGAGTTCCAGTCTTTTAAGAACAGCCAGTGTCTCAAGGATATGGCTAAAGAGATTCACAATGATTACCCAGAGATTGATACTGAGGCTGTCTTCGATTCAGTACTGTTATTCATGTCCACCGTGCCAAAACTCCCCAGAGTGTACAGGATGTAATTTTTTTATTTCTTAAAAAAAAAAAAAAATGACGTGTTAAAAAAAAAAAAAAAAAAATTCCTGCTTACTTATTCACTCGTGTATTATAATCCAAAGGGGTTGGTAGTTTTGAAAATATGGATGGTATACTAGCTAAAATATATTATGATCCTGCAAATCCCGGGTCGTTTGGTGGTGTTGCTCGTCTTAGAAAGGCTGTGGAGTTTACCACAGGAGATAAAGTAGGAATAAATATCATTAAAAACTGGTTAGCTAAACAGGATAGCTACACTCTACATAAACCAGCTAGAATACATTTCAAGCTAAATAGAGTTATCGTTCCGAGACCTCTTTATCAATTTCAAATTGATTTATGCGATATGCAAAGCTTAAGTCAGTATAATGATGGGTTTAAATATCTAATGACCGTCATAGACGTCTTCTCTAAAATGGTTTATGTAAGGCCTTTAAAAAATAAGACAGGTTTAGCTGTTACAAAAGCCTTCGCTAATGTTTTAGAGGAGAGTCAAACGCCTGTAAAAATACAAACAGACGAAGGCAAAGAATTTTTCAACAAACACTTTCAAAAACTAATGCATGTATATAACATTCACCATTTTGCAACAGGAAGTGAATTGAAGGCCAGCGTTGTCGAACGACTTAACCGTACATTGAAGGATAGAATGTGGAGATTTTTCACAGCTAACAACACGTTTCGTTATATAGATATGTTGCCGGATATGGTACAGAGTTATAATAACACGTTTCATTCCAGTATTAAAATGAAGCCTTCAGAGGTCACTAAAGATAACATACTACAGGTGTTTCAGAATCTGTACGGGAGTCAGCCTCTAACGCATAAAAAAACTAGATTTAAGTTTGATTTAGGCAACACAGTGCGTTTAGCTCAATATAAATCTGTTTTTGACAAGCGTTATGAGCAAACTTTTACATTCGAAACATTTATTATAGTGAAGCGTTTAACCCGTGTCCCCGTTGTGTATGTTATTAAGGACCAAGCGGGTGAAACTGTAAAAGGAGTTTTCTACGAATTGGAGCTGCAGAAGATTGTAGAGTCAAAGAACAAAACATACGTGATAGGAGTGTCTGGGAGATAAGAAGCTAAAAGGGAAGCTGTATACCTTTGTGAAATGGCGAGGTTGGCCTGCTAAATTTAATTCTTACATCTTAAAGAGTAGTCTCAGAGCTGTATAAATAAAAAATGATATATAATCATATACTTTTTAAAGACTGCACTCATAAGTCGGTATATTAGCATTATGGAGGGCTTCTATGTCACGTTGCCTTCCAATGCATGCATGTCTGTGTTCCGTAATAATAAGGCTTCGAGTTTCAATATTAATCTGGCTAAACCTCTTCAATTAAAAGGTGAATGGCTCGTGGGGTTGGCTGAAATAACTTACCCTCATACATGGTATAATATTCCCCCAGAGTCAGCATATTATGAATGCAGACATATAGAACAACATCCTCATAGGTTAGTTGAAAAAATAAACGTTGGGAGTGATGGTTACTATAAAAATACCAAGCCTTTAATAAAACTAATCACAGATACTTTACGCATGACAGGTGATATAAAAGCAGAGCTCCAGTATAACGAGATCACTAATAGATGTACTTTTAACGGGAGTGGTGTGTATGAAGTGAGATTTTCTCCACGGTTATCATACGTTATAGGCTTGAAACCCAATAAATGGAGGGTCATCAAAGAGAAGCCGCCTATTCTCAGTCCTTGCCCCACAATGGTGGAATGAACTACCCATCCCAGTTAGGACAGCCGAATCCCGTCCAATCTTTCGCCGTCGACTAAAGACTCACTTCTTCAACCATTATCTGAAATGATTAAAAAAAAAAAAAAAAAAAAAAAAAAAGATCTAACCCAGACTAACCTTACTGTCATGCACTTGTCCTAATAAACTAACCTACACTGTAACACGCAACACTTTGATGAACATTGTTACTCAGCTGATAGAGTTATACCCTTCTTGCTGTCTTGTCGCACAGAACTTGTAAGTCGCTTTGGATAAAAGCGTCAGCTAAATGACTAAATGTAAATGTAAATGTAAATGTAAATGGTATGCTTTGACGAACCTTGAAGCACCGTATCCAGTAGATTTAGGGTCAGGTATATATAATTTATTTATATATTCTAATCTCTCGGAGCACCAGCTCGTAGGGGATTCATATGTTCCATTATTATCAACGGTGCAGATCAAAGGTTCATATGGAGACATTATTAACATACATTACGATCATGTCCATTATTCAAAAGTTTCTAAAACCGATATAAACACGATTCATATAGAAATCAAGACAGATACGGATCAGTTGGTAGATTATACGTACGGTAAGGTTATAGTAAAATTACATTTTAAACCCTTGGACATAGGCTTGTAAAAAAAAAAAGATATTATGGATCAATACATACATCCTAACCGCTTCGTTAATTATTATGTAAATCAGGTGGGACACGGCTTAGCGGGATTTGCAGGGGCCCCTGTGCAATATGGTAGGGGAGTAGGGTCTATTTTCTCTAGATTATTCAAATTTGTTATGCCTTTTCTTAAAACAGGTATTAACATAGCTAAACCACACATCAAGATAGCGGCTAAAAATATAGGCAAAGAGGTTTTAGACACCGTAATACAGAAGGTCACCACTAGGATGGGGGAACAGAACGGTTCCGGTTTCGGTTTGAGACCCTTGAGAGGGGTGAGGTCATCTAAAAGAAGGATAGATAGGAATCCCTGGTTGTAGATTGACAGCTATAAAGAACAAGTTGTCTTACAAGAAGAGACCTTTAAAAAGAAGAGTTGTTAGTCAGAGAAAGCGACCGACAAAGAAACGTGTAAAGGATATTTTCTAAGTGAAACATGATTCATCAATGGTCCCAAGAGTGTTCTAGATCGGAGTTGGATATTTTTACAGCCCCTTACACACATCGATCAAACAAAGTGATTATATCGAAATATCACCCATAACAGCTCTAACTAGAGACTCACCTATAGAATTTAATATAACGGGTGAAGGGGAGCGTTACTTGGATCTCAACAATACATTACTATATTTAAAGGCCAAAATTACAAATACCGATGGAAGTAACTTGGCTGCCGATGCGAATGTCTCTATAATTAATTATCCTTTAAATACCTTTTTTAGCCAGGTAGATGTAACTGTCCAGGATCGTTTAATCAGCCAATCTAGTTCGACGCATCCTTATAGAGCTATGATTGAAACATTACTGAATTATTCCCCCGATAGTTTAAAAAGTCAATTTACCGCTGGTTTATTCGCTAAAGATACAGGAGGTGCTATGGAAGATATCCGTCTAGGAGATACGGGGTTAAATAAAGGCTTAAAAACCAGGGGGCTGGAATGCGCTCTATCGCGAGAGTTTCATCTACTGGGGGGAATCCATTCGGATATATTCTCTAGCGATCGTTTATTGTTAAATAAAGTGGATTTAAAAATAAAACTAACTAGAGCTAAAGACGATTTCTGTATAATGTCTGCGGCCGCTGGAGGGTTCAGACTACATATTATTAGTGCGACCTTATTTGTAAAAAAAGTTGTTGTATCCCCCGCTGTACAGTTGGGGCATGCTACGGCTTTACAAAGGGGAAATGCTTTATACCCTTTAGCGTGAATTAATGTAAAAACCTTTTCAATCCCTATTAACTCTCGGGTATCAACTCATGAGAACATCTTTCTGGGTTTGTTACCAAAATATGTCATAATAGGCTTAGTCGAACACGAAGCTTATAATGGTACACCTATTAGAAATCCATTCAATTTCCAACATTTTAATTTAGAGTATGCTGCCTTAAGCCAAGACGGTCGTCAGATCCCATCGAAAGCATATCAGCCCCAGTTTACGCAAGGAAACGCTGTGAGGGAATATTATAGTTTATTTTCAGCCACAGGTCGTCATCTGAAGGATTCAGCATTAATTTTCGATCGAAGTGATTTTCTAGCAGGGTATGGTTTATATTATTTTAATCTAGACCCTGATGAGGAAGGCCTAGCCTCATCCCCCGCTGCTACAGGAAATCTACGTCTGGAGATGAGATTTCAAGAACCTCTACACACCACAGCGACTCTAATCGTATATGCGTGTTTTGACTCAATTCTCGAAATCAACGACCGTCGACAGGTTATGGTTGACTACTATTAAGCTATGAATAATGTAGAACTAAACACGTTATGTACATCCTTGTTGGGGTCTCGTTTCCATGGGGTTTGGGCTTGTAATGAGCTAAAAAACAATTTACAGAATACAGGGACTAGACCTTTTTATTTTATAGTTAATACAGATCCTAGCAATAAACCTGGTGTGCATTGGCTCGCTGTGTGCCTTGATAACGAACGAGAGGGTGTTTTTTTCGATTCCTTTGGACTCAGCCCCAACTCTAAAGCATATCCTTCAGACATTACTGAATTTCTACAAGAAAATATTACAGAATGCTATTATTATTCAACACGTAGAGTGCAGAATGAACTCTCTGCCTTTTGTGGACATCATTGTGTATATTTTCTATGTCAAAGAGTGAGAGGATGCAGTCTTAACGACATCATATTTAAACATTATACTGGTGATAGCCTGAGAAACGATCTCCTAGTTCGTAGATATGTCATGAAATATAAGAATTGCATATTAAAATGTAAAGGTAACCATAGACAAACCTGTTGTAGTTTAAGAATGTTAAATGAATGTATGTAACAAAAAATAATAAAAAAAGACACATGTTGAAAGTATTCCATTTTTGTTGTTTTTTATTAAAAAATACAAAACATTAATGCATTTCATATAGAGAGCCAATCTGTAACCGTATCATTATTATTATTATTATGTCTCCTTTTTCTACTGGTGTAATAATTTTCAGCTTCTGAAAAGACATTCTGATTCTTTAGAGAATTCAAAGAGGATTGTGCCTCTTTATTTGCAATATATGATAGAGGTATATTAACCTCCGATAAGGTTTGTAGAAATACATCATAATCAGGACCTGGTGCAGAATGTTTAGAGTTAGTAGTTAACGTTTTTAAATAATCAAGCATATGCAAGCCTTTTATAGGGACACCATCGCGAATAAACTCGCCTTTAAGATTCCATGATTCAGTGGGTAAAATGTTTAATTGTTGCATAATCATACATGCTTTTATTTGACTTCTAACGGGGAGTGCAGAGACTAATTGGTCAATATCTTGTGGGGTTCTGACCTCTGCCGCTTCTATCGGTACTGTCATTGGTAAAACTTTGGGTGTAACATGTTCTTTTTGTCTGAGTAAACCTAGATAGCGGTGTAAAAGAATGTTCATTCTTTTCGCCTTATCTGAATCCGAGGCATAGACAGCAGGATTATGTAATCGTGATGCATTGGTGTTAATTGGAGGTAACACCTGTTCCTCTTTGTCTGTAATATCGTTCAGAATATTATACATTCCTGAATGTAATTTATCTGACGCTTTCTCAGTGATATTAATAGGAGTTGTCATCCTGTTTGTAGAGACAGGGTTCCATTGACTCATAGGAATTAAAATCATCTTCTGCATGTTGGTTCTTATTAGTTATTTTTAAGGAATAAAGATGTTAAAAATGGAAGGGCTACGCTTAGTAGCGGTAGAAAAAAAACGTTGCCAGTCTGCATAAGCTTTTTCCTCTTCTTTGACAAATTAACTTTGTTATTAGCCAAAAGCTTTAGAATCTTCTTTTTTCTACGCAGTTTATGTATGTGTACTTTTTTAAGAGGAATAACCCCTTTCAAAACATTTAAAGCTATCTCACACACACATCTCAACAGATCTGGTGAAGCCCTAGTTAACATCTGCTTTCGAATGAGGGGTGAACTGTTATATAAAGCCTTCAACATATTCATATGACCCCGTATACGAAAAGACATGATCCTTATTTTCTAATGTAGACGACAGGGGGTCCTTCTTGAGGTAGTAGGCCTGTTCTAAGTCGCAACTGATCAGGACAATGAGGTCGTAGGTATATTAATAGATACGAATATGGTTGTATAGTAGCCTCTTTGAAACTATCCAATAGGAAGGATCTCTCCCCCGGATACATTTGACCCGCTAATACTGAAAGTTGCTGGGATTTTTAAATAAAATCAAATAGCTTGCGTTAAGACTAATTGTACGGTTGTGTTTACCTTGTTGAAAAAGATTGTGTGTAATCATTATCACACTCATTTTGCGATGGTGTCTGTACTGGGTAAAAATGTTGGCCACTTCCATATGTTCCCCGGCTGAAAACACCATATCATCGAGAATAATTAAGTGATTCATATTCCTAGGGAGTAGTGTCTCATCGTTAAATGATTCTGGTAATCCTTTGACAAAAGTGATTTTTATTGTCTTCAACAGTTCATCATACATTGGTTGATAGCAATCATAAATCCATACAATATTATCTGGTACATTTGACAAAGATTCATCACAATTTTCTAATATTTTCTGTACAAGATAGGCCTTCCCACAGCCGCTAGGACCCGCTATAATTGTGGACATGGGTAGTTCTAAACGAGGATCAAAATCATATTCAGCTGTAAACTCCATTTTTCACTCAATACCCAAAAGGTTTCGTCGTACCGTCAGAGTATAACCGTCTTTTATCGTAAACCACTCTGACCTTCTTCAACACGTTGGCGTTAGAAAGAGTTAAATCTTTTTTACATCTGTTTATAAGGAATTGGGGTGCAAATAGAATGTGTTCAGGGGTTGACGGGTCACGTTTTAGATAATGTTCAACTAAATTACACATAGAACCAAATGAGACCGTTTTGCAGCTATCGTAAGTCTGTGTAATTCCCTTAGCCTTCAGGACAACGTTATCTTGGTTTGTACGATAGGCGTATGATTTGGGTCCACATGTTACCCAATCGATGATGGATTCGTCTGGACGTAGCTTGCTAGTCAGTTCACCTAAATAGGATCCTAAAGGCAAACTCTCATCATCTTTAGCTGTCTTATAAATTACACTATCTGTGTCATGATATAAAACATTTTCACCAAGTTTATGTAGATAACTATACAAATGCAGACGGCCGTAACCTGTCACAAAGGATGCTATGAAAATATTGGTATCTCTTTGACTGAGAAGATGCCGTTTTGTATAAATCCACTGTACTAATGCTATGTCATCATTAAGGAATGAAAAGTATTTGACCTCATATTCTTCAGAGAATAAAAGTTTGAAGAAGTCTGTAGGGTTTCCTAATAACACTGTGTTTGGTAAATTGGTACGTTGAGCAAATTTACCCCAAAAAGAATTCAACATCAATTTGAACAGACACCTTTTAGCGGGGTTCGATGTGATTGAGGCCTTATCTAACAATACCCCCTCACGGTTATGGTATTCGGTTATGTATCGATCTTTTTCGGCCTTGGTGATCACGTCAGCGGGGTATCCACTAGCTTCTGTCTTGCCTTTCAAGAAAGCTTTAACGTACGATCCAAAGATATCGTTACTACGTTCAGGGAAATCCCATACTTGGTGGATTTCAGCTACGCAATAGCCTAGCTCTATAGCTTTGTTTAACTCGGGGGTGATCCATACACCTGTTAACGAGCGTTCAACATCAGTGTGCAGACATTCACTTTCCTGATTGTTTGCGAGAGCACAAGTTCGGCACAAAGGGAATAGAAGTTTACCGTTTCCTCTATAGGGGAGTACTGGAAAGAATAAACCTCTCGGTGGAATCACAGTGGCTTTGATCAATCCAAAATAAGTGTTTAGGTCCTTGAAATCACTGCGTATAATAACGGGATGACCTGTAGGGTAAAAACACTCTGCACTACTCATAACATATAAAGAACACACATCGTTATACGATATTTTCTCAACACCTGTTGTTGTATATCGTAATCTAATAGCGGATGTCCGTCCTCCATACAAAGCCTCTCTAGGATCAAAACATTGGTCAGTCAGACTGTACGGATATTGTTTAAGGAATGCTTGAAGTTCTACGTCTGTATCTTTCAAAACATTCCAATCATGTTCCCACATAACGGTTGCGTCGATACCGTACATTGATTTTAAAACATCTATCTTAGTTAAACTATCTGTATACATTTCTCCATACAGTTTACGGGTCAAAGGATTCAGATCGTGGGCTTTGTAGCATTTTGTACACCCGTGAAAAAAACAGCCATAAAATTCGAAAGCGTGTTTCTCTACGCCGTTGTTATGATATCCATCTAGATAGTAGGGGCCCACATGTGTCTCGCCACCATTCAAAGCATGTTTTATGGAAATACCGTGTTTTTTAGACATGTATTCGAGCCATTGTATGGATGCACTAGAAAAACATTTCTGATTTTTATAATTGGACAGATCTGGTATGGCTAAAACGTTTGGTTTTAGATATTGTGTTTTGAAAACTCGTAAGCATGCCGATGCTATGGTGATAGACTGAAAAGGATCGACCGATGTTTCTTTAATGAAATCCTCCCGAAATTTCACACAACCGCGGCTGAGTATATCCACATCGTTGGTGCAGTAACGTTTAGCTTCTGACGCAAAATCAAAAACACCTGTCTTAACGCTGTCGTACCATTGAAAGAATTTCGCTCTTTCTGACGGTAACATTCCATCAGGGTTATAGCACTCGGGTGCCGGATAGTTACCGATGTAGTTAAGGTTTTCTAGAGAGCTGAATGAATGGGGGAAATAACCTTTCATTTGATCAGTAAACCCCATTGCTACGGGTATTTGACTTAATTTCATTGGTAGAAAGGCGACGGAGTCTATATAACGCTGATGAAAGGTCTTATCATTTAAACATAGGATTTTACTACCTTGTGTGATTAGATTGGGGGTTAAACCGTCTATAACCATCGGATTTAAAACTAGATAGCTATCGAAACCGCGACTATTATGGGCTATGAAGGTGTGACGTGCATAGCGAGGTTTTCAAAAATGTTTAAGAAATTGTTTTACACAATCTTTGCCACTCCACGACTCCTTACGATTATTAATTTGACAGCAAATGAGATACGGTATGTGAATATTATTGCAGTCGACAAAAGATTCAATATCGTAAAACACTAAACAGGGAGGCTGATTAGTCTCGACGGATAATGTTTTGAAATAACATTTATGATCACGTTTGGTCATCTCGTTAGGTAAAGGGTCCTTACAGGTGTAACAGGTAGCCATGTGTTTTTTAGGTTTCAAGGCCGCAATGTAGACGATTTTTTATTAGCGTCGCAAACAGATCGCTGTTTTAGCACGGTCGGACGACTTGCTTTATGTTGCTCATAACAGAAAGATGAATGACAAATCCTATTGCAATCTTTACATTTCCGTAGCGCTTTAGGCTTTGTATGACAATCAGCGTGGTGACATATGGAACAAGTAGTCTTACATGAGTGTCCACCTTTACGTGTGTAGCCTGCATAACACCCCGGACACACGTACGGTGTGCCTAGAAAAGCCTGTAGTCTTGTTATGCCGTAGTAATGCTCGGAATGTAGGAGAAGATGGAGAGCGGGCTCCGCTCCTACATACCCTGAATTATAATGCAAGAAATCTTTATCATCTCGAAAGAATACTATTATTGAACGATTTAAAACCCTCTCGAAGCGTTGCATATCGGTGAAACTCACACCTCCTTCAGGAAGATCTGCAAGTGTTTGTAAATCATTACCTCTCTGGTAGGCAATATCTTGATTTATAGAAGGATCTAACAGTAGCGCAACGTTCGTGGCAAAACACTGTTGATCATCGGGATTTGTTATGATGTTTAAGTAACAACGTTTCTTGGCTAAAATCTCGCTGTCTAACACCTCGTCTATTTTTCTTCTGACACCTTCACCCCTAGGCAGTTGTACGATCTGTGCCATCAGATGTAAGGTTGGATCAGCGAGTATTGCATGATTTGATTGCACTATCTGTTCGAGTATCAGGTAGAAATTCTCAAGATCATCACGACCTTTAGTGAGTATTCTATAAACCGCTTCTGGCATAGTCGCACCTATTAACGATACCTGTATGACATCACCGTCGGTTGTTAAGTGTTCAATTCTAGTCAGAAGACGGTCCACGGTGTCCGTAATATTATTATGGAATGCAACGAAGTCGGGGGGTCCCTTCGTGGGTTTTAAGTTAAAATGTTCTCTCAGTTCTAGGTTATTATAGCGTCCGCGATTATGTATTGTAGCGCCACCTCTACCAGTTTGGATAGTAGGATTCTCAGCGTTTGAGGGGGTTGTCATGCTTGTATCATTAGAGGTTGATGCTACGGGACTCGCCAACGGTGTATGCATTTCATCTAATTCTACAAATAGCTCCTCCATTTCCGCAGAATCTTCAGGCTCATTGTCATTATCATCGTAGGTATTTGTGCATAGCATTCGCATACTAGCCTCTGCCTCAAGTAAATCGCTTGATAAGGTATCATTTTCGAGCGATGTATCTGAGTGTAAGGCTAGAATACTATCCTGTGCTTCACTTATAGCTGTGCGCAAGGCAACGTTTTCGAGAGACGTTTGGGTATTTAAACATGTAAGAACGTTAAGCATCTCTATTGATTGCCTATAACCGTGAGTTGTGTTTTCTAGATTTTCTAAATCTATGTTGTATAGCAGCTGGGGATTCGATTCATCGGCGTTCGGATAGCCATCAACTCTGGCTCTAAGCGTGTTAAGCATCTCTATTGATTGATTATAATCATGAGTGACGCTTTCTAGATTTTCTAAATCTGTGTCTGTTAACCATTCGTTAGAGTTATTAGAGAACACATAGGCTTCAAGGTCTTCTATATCCGGCATTGAACAGTCCAGTATATCATCCCCGTTTAAAATATTATCCATGATTAGTTATTTAAAATAAAATAAATAAAATAAAAAAGCGACTCCCCCTCAAGTTAATTAGTTACAATCTATGATATCTGCATTTCTGATACACATTGCCATAGGGTATAGCACCATGGAGTCTAGCATGGCATGATAGTACTGTACGTTTGTATTTCATGGAGTACGGCGTTTCAAGGGTCCTGTGATGGTGTCGACGGTAGGCCTCCGGCTTGTGGTGGGGGGCGACGTCTACGATGCCTTGTTGCTCCACGGCGTGTCGGTCTATGAGATTCACCTCCTGCAGCTCAGTGGGCGTTAAATCATCATCCTCGATAGTGCAGGCTGTGTAGAAAAGAAAAGTTTAGAATACTATAATCTTAAGACATACAGACACACAAACACACACACACACACACACACACACACACACACACGCACGCACACACACACACACACACACACACACACACACACACACACACACACACACACACACACACACACACACACGTACCTGTATTATCGAGGACGGTAATCTCGGCCAGTGCTTCGAAGTCCCAGACATTAGTAGAATCTTCTTGACTTAGATGGTTCAATCCTGGGGGTGTAGCCGGTTTGTACACCAGCTCTTCCTTCAACACCTCCTCCTCCACCACCACCACCTCCTCCTCTTCCTCCACCCTCTCCAACTCTGACACCTCTTCGATTAAATTCATTCTTCCGTCTGTAAAAAACATGATAAAGGGGGTTTATTTCAAGTAAAAAAAATCACATTAATATTTTAGTGTTATATAAATGTATTAAAAAAAACACACCGTTTGCATATGACCCCCAGCGGATATCGTCGCTCTCTTGTTGATTTTCTCCTGTTTTAGAAAAAAAAAGCAGTAAAATAAGTCACATTTTATAAAATCAAACCATCCAGATATTTTGTATATTGAATAATACTTCAAGGTACTTACCAAGTGGTATTAATATGTCTGCGTATTCCCCCTGGTTTGCTGTAAGGTAGAGATCGATGTTTAAAAATAATATAGAGTTATAATCATGATTTATAAAAGGCTTTATCAGGAATCATTTAAATTGCCATGCGAGCTGACGTACCGTTGTTGTGGTATACAGCCATTGTAGATTTCGGATGTCGCTCTGTTTTCAAAAAGATACAAATGCTTGAAGGACTAAGGTATCATTTATACAGGGGGCCCTACTTCCTCTTTTTTTAGGCCTTCCTGCTTGAAAACGTATTTTCTTTATACTTTGACACCTAACAGAGCCCCCTACATCCACCCCCCTCGAACAGAGACACTACCTCATATAGATGGATCTTTTCAACACTTAATATTTTCAGGACACTATCACGTATAACTTTTTTTTATATAATTATTTTATTCACTGCCTGCTCAGAGAGTTTACATTGAGCTCTCATTAACAATATTGTAACAAAGATGAGCAGAAGTATTACAATTATTAGACGGAATGTCTATTTTTTTTTTAAATAGTTCTGTACTAGGGTCCTGCATTCTGGTCATATGCATCCTAACAAGACTTAAAAAATACAGCTTACTCATAATAGAGTTACAGGACTTGTATTGCATAGGTCTATTAGAATTTTAGAATTAGCTGGTGAATGAGAGTCAAGGAGAGACTAATGTGTAGTCTTATTTTTGTTTATGAGAAATATTTTAACTTTTCTTTAATAGCTGTCATACATAAGTGCATAATACTTTATACTGTAAGACGCCGCGCTGTCTGCAGCACTTATCCTTTTGAAAAAGCAGACACACACACACACACACACACACACACACACACACACACACACACACACACACACACACACACACACACACACACACACACACACACACACACACACACACACACACACACATATGCAAGGGGGAACTCGCAGGGTCATTAAACGGCTTTTCTGACAGAGAGAGATATCTTATCACCCCCTCGACAGACATTACACTGTCATTCTAAAAAAAAGCTGTGTTGTTGTTGTTTTTTTCATTCGCTCTAGCGATCGCACCTGCACTCATCGCTAGAGCGTTTGAAGTCGCATACAACCGTCACCATCTCGCATCACTGCCTTCAATACAACACATTGAAGAGTGTTGCTTCAGACTCAACTAAAACACGACACGCTATCATACACGTCGTGATCCATTCATAACTGTACTGCACGACTTTTTGCCGGCACCGTTACCAGCAGCAGCAGCAGGCAATCGCCGACACACTATACGGATAGAGAGAGAAAGGCTCGCGGGAGGGGGATTCTTAAACATCTCCGCGCTGAATAAATACACTTTCTGAAAGAAATACAAGGTATTTGACAATACACTAAATACCTTCTGAAGATTGATGTGAAACTATATTCTGAACACACACACACACACACACACACACACACACACACACACACACACACACACACACATAACATATTTGTGAAGATATATTCTTAAGACCTTGGGAATACATATATTCTTAATTGTGAAGATATATTCTTAAATTTTTTGGAAATACATAAATACATATTCTGCAAACCATGGAATACACACTTTCTGAAAAAAAATAAAATAAAAAAAACTCCTCCCCTTCCGAAAACCAGATGGCCCTCCCCTTCCGAAAACCGGATGTCCCTCCCTCAAAACCGGATGTCCCGCCTCCTTACATCCTAGACCAATCAGAGAAGCCCTAGGGGGTCATAAATCATCTCAAAATAACCTACCCTAAGTCCCGCCCCCTTAAACCTCTCGACCAATCAGAACGCTCCAAATTCCAAAACGGGGCGTGGCTACAATCAATCAAACTTTCCATATATGGTCTGACACTTGGTGTATACCACCTCTCTCTCTGAGGCAGACCAAAGAAACGAATCCCACAGGAGGGAAGAGACCAAGATACTCTCTCCTCTCATCACAGAGAGATGGGGGGGGGGAGGAAGAATGACACATCATCATTAGCTTCGGCTACCACGAGGATGGTCTTGGCTAACGAACAGGCCTGACCCTTGTTGGACTGAATAGCAGAGGGACAATAGACTGGACTGAAATATCATTAGATAGACTGAACACACCGAAAGATCATTAGAATAGACTTTTCAAGGACAATACCATCTGTTAACATCTGAGCTGAGGTTTCTGTTTATAGAAATAAACAACGCTTTTCCTCATAAGGTATTACGCTGTGTCGAAGTGTCGAATTCTTACGGAGGTGGAGAATTATTATGGTTTGCGGATTGTACTAACGGGGAGAGATAAGGATTATATTCAGCCAGTATCTGAGACGTCAGGACCATTAAAAGTACACAACGCAGAGGAATTGGATGGAGAGAGGATAACACAAGGAGACGTGATACTGGCCAGATTGATCAGGATCTAACACTTGGGAGGGTGCATACTGGAGATACAGATGTTTGTCGTAATCCTTCTGACTAATTTCCATCACATCAAGCCACTAGTTTCAAGTTTATTTAATAGTTGTCATAC
>NC_140170.1:25332445-25395467 GCF_963971535.1 Notolepis coatsorum
ACCCTATAGTCCAGTCTAGACAACACTCTAACTCACCATCTTTAGATAATAAAGTACTCAACCTCTACTGTATTTAACTATGAATGACCACAACACTCTAACTCACCATATTTAGATAATAAAGTACTCAACCTCTACTGTCTTTAACTATGAATGAACACAACACTCTAACTCACCATCTTTAGACAATAAAGTACTCAACCTCTACTGTCTTTAACTATGAATGAACACCACACTCTAACTTACCATCTTTAGATAATAAAGTACTCAACCTATACTGTCTTTAACTATGAATGAACACAACACTCTAACTCACCATCTTTATATAATAAAGTACTCAACCTATACTGTCTTTAACTATGAATGAACACAACACTCTAACTTACCATATTTAGATAATAAAGTACTCAACCTCTACTGTCTTTAACTATGAATGAACACAACACTCTAACTCACCATCTTTAGACAATAAAGTACTCAACCTCTACTGTCTTTAACTATGAATGAACACCACACTCTAACTTACCATCTTTAGATAATAAAGTACTCAACCTATACTGTCTTTAACTATGAATGAACACAACACTCTAACTCACCATCTTTATATAATAAAGTACTCAACCTCTACTGTCTTTAACTATGAATGAACACAACACTCTAACTCACCATCTTTAGATAATAAAGTACTCAACCTCTACTGTCTTTAACTATGAATGAATACAACACTCTAACTCACCATCTTTAGATAATAAAGTACTCAACCTCTACTGTCTTTAACTATGAATGAACACAACACTATAACTCACCATCTTTAGATAATAAAGTACTCAACATCTACTGTCTTTAACTATGAATGAACACAACACTCTCACTCACCATCTTTAGAGAATAAAGTACTCAACCTCTACTGTCTTTAACTATGAATGAACACAACACTCTAACTCACCATCTTTAGATAATAAAGTATTCAACCTCTACTGTTTTAACTATGAATGAACACAACACTCTGACTTACCATCTTTAGATAATAAAGTACTCAACCTCTACTGTCTTTAACTATGAATGAACACAACACTCTAACTTGCCATCTTTAGATAATAAAGTAATCAGCCTCTACTGTCTTTAACTATGAATGAACACAACACTCTAACTTACCATCTTTAGATAATAAAGTGCTCAGCCTCTACTGTCTTTAACTATGAATGAACACAACACTCTAACTTGCCATCTTTAGATAATAAAGTACTCAACCTCTACTGTCTTTAACTATGAATGAACACCACACTCTAACTCACCATCTTTAGATAATAAAGTACTCAGCCTCTACTGTCTTTAACTATGAATGAACACAACACTCTAACTTACCATCTTTAGATAATAAAGTACTCAACCTATACTGTCTTTAACTATGAATGAACACAACACTCTAACTCACCATCTTTATATAATAAAGTACTCAACCTATACTGTCTTTAACTATGAATGAACACAACACTCTAACTTACCATATTTAGATAATAAAGTACTCAACCTCTACTGTCTTTAACTATGAATGAACACAACACTCTAACTCACCATCTTTAGACAATAAAGTACTCAACCTCTACTGTCTTTAACTATGAATGAACACCACACTCTAACTTACCATCTTTAGATAATAAAGTACTCAACCTATACTGTCTTTAACTATGAATGAACACAACACTCTAACTCACCATCTTTATATAATAAAGTACTCAACCTCTACTGTCTTTAACTATGAATGAACACAACACTCTAACTCACCATCTTTAGATAATAAAGTACTCAACCTCTACTGTCTTTAACTATGAATGAATACAACACTCTAACTCACCATCTTTAGATAATAAAGTACTCAACCTCTACTGTCTTTAACTATGAATGAACACAACACTATAACTCACCATCTTTAGATAATAAAGTACTCAACATCTACTGTCTTTAACTATGAATGAACACAACACTCTCACTCACCATCTTTAGAGAATAAAGTACTCAACCTCTACTGTCTTTAACTATGAATGAACACAACACTCTAACTCACCATCTTTAGATAATAAAGTATTCAACCTCTACTGTTTTAACTATGAATGAACACAACACTCTGACTTACCATCTTTAGATAATAAAGTACTCAACCTCTACTGTCTTTAACTATGAATGAACACAACACTCTAACTTGCCATCTTTAGATAATAAAGTAATCAGCCTCTACTGTCTTTAACTATGAATGAACACAACACTCTAACTTACCATCTTTAGATAATAAAGTGCTCAGCCTCTACTGTCTTTAACTATGAATGAACACAACACTCTAACTTGCCATCTTTAGATAATAAAGTACTCAACCTCTACTGTCTTTAACTATGAATGAACACCACACTCTAACTCACCATCTTTAGATAATAAAGTACTCAGCCTCTACTGTCTTTAACTATGAATGAACACAACACTCTAACTCACCATCTTTAGATAATAAAGTACTCAACCTCTACTGTCTTTAACTCTGAATGAACACAACACTCTAACTTACCATCTTTAGATAATAAAGTACTCAACCTCTACTGTGTTTAACTATGAATGAACACAACACTCTGACTCACCATCTTTAGATAATAAAGTACTCGGAATGAACACAACACTCTAACTGTTGTGAAGGGCCAGATTAAAGCTGATAATCTACATTTATTGTTTATATACTTGTATATTATTTATATATACACGTTATATCCCTTTAAGCCTGCGTTCGAATCATAGTAATATTCGCTTTCCTTATGGATAATGCCCCCTGACGACGGCGCCAGGCAGTCTCGCACTCAGACAGGTTTCAAGGGCGAGTCTGGGCTAGTCAGGACATGCCCTTGGCAGTGTATTGATTCCGGGCAAGTGGTTAGGTTTGGAACTAGAAAGCCACTTAAGTATATATATCGGCGCAGGTGCGCACAGCAGCGGTTCGTCTAAAGTGTGACAAGTTCGGTAACAGTGAAGTGAGCAGCAGTGCGTCTAACAGAGCGTTGAGAACCACGTGCGAATTGAATAGTAAAGTGTCAGAGTTTAATGCAGTAACGTCAAGTTCAACCTAGTTTAATGTGAAGTAAATAGTCGTTCATTTATTGTATATCGTGCCAACCACAGTTCGTTCGTGTGTAGCATTACCCAGCAGTTTCGTTCGTGTTAGCTAGTGGACCTTAGCCAGTGCGTGTGGACTAAATACCTTAGTACCAGCACACGAGGAGGCCTAGTCGGAGAACCTGCTGGACATGTGCACAGGAGAACCAGCGGCGGCGATTGCAGAACCATTACTGGTTGGATTATATTGATTGTGGAACGTGTGTGGTAATATTGAGTTGAATTTCATAAACAGCCTTGTATACTGTTTAGCAGAAGTGGTGGCAGGGAGAGTTGAATAGACAAAGGTCACACCCACTATGTGGCCAGATTAGTACTGTATGGTAATAAGGCCCAAAGGGTCAAAGCGTATTCACACCCCCCACCCGAGGACATCATGTCACACCCCCCCTCGTGAGACAAGACAGGCCCCTTCATCTCAGCAAAAGATCACACGGACGTGGGCCACCGATGGGCCCCTTCTGTCTCTGTCCCATCACGTCGCCACACCCCAGGGGGGGGGGGGGGGGCTGCCAGCGCCCACAGGAGACCCCCCACAGGAGACGCCTGATTGGATCAACTGTAATAGTGAACTGTATTCTATTTTGGCTAGAAATGGTAGTATAAAGGAGGGGACATTTTGGTAATTCGGGAGCTCTCAGACCGGACCAACCCAGGGGGTCTGGGGGCTCCACCGCTCCTTCCACCAGAGAGACTGTGCTGCTGCATTTTATGTGAGTAAAATCATGGACCCATGGTTGGTTAGAATAGAATGTATAGATACTTATGTCTGAAACCAGATTTACTCATGTATAATGTGTGCAGTATGGTTAATGTATGTTCAGATTATGTTAACCAAGTGACTGTTTTATGTACATTATTGAGGTTTGAGATGCAAACCTGATTGTGATATTTCTGTACAACAGACAGCCCTGTTAATGTTTTCTGATAATCTTTTGTATGTGAAAGGCAACCTTTTATTCACTCTTGGCCCTGGCTCAAATAAATCAGCTGAGTTGAACTACAGTTCTCGTTTGTCTGGCGTACACGTTTTATTCCTCATCTGCTAAGTCAGATGAGGAGACCAACAATTCTAGCAAGTATGAATCTTTCCTCCTCCTTCCAGATAGTCAATCTCATTGTGTTGTACTACAATAACCTCAAATTATTGTAGAAAGTCTGTGGGAATTTACCACACGTGTTACCCGGAGAAGAGCATCGTTAATCTCCACTGTCGTTTGGGATTTAACCTCGTGAGGATTTACATTCGGGCTGGCCTCATGGACCGAGGCTAGCTGGCTATCATTGTTTGCTATCGAGCATTGGATTACAGTTATTGCTTTTGTTGCTGATCGTTGGATTTACAAGGACTGGCTTCTGTACGTGAACCCCCTTTATTCTTCATTGAATCAGACTGAGTATCCGAACATTCCTCTATCCTCCAGACCTTACACCTCTGGGAGGAACCCAGTGTCTCCAGGCGGTACCAGCGTTGCCTTCTATAATTGCTATTATACGCCAGGTGGCGTCAGCCTAGTACCCATCGTAGGAATCATTCTATTCCCAGTGACTCATGCTACTGGCTGACTTTATGCATATTCTTCGCCATACAAGCGGGACCCTAATTCTGTAACCTAATGTTGCATAATAATAAAATACCCTCAAATACTATTTCTTTGTCAATGCCGTGTTATTATGAGTGTCCACCATATCTATTCCATGTACTGTCTGGCCAGTAATTAAAGTACATACCTAGCAGTGGTTTAATCTATCACAATCTTTAATACAGTCAGGGTTTTGTAACCCCTCAGTTACAATTGGTCCTTCGAGCCGGAGGGTATCAGTAATCTTAAATATCATATTAATATTGATATGGCCAGCGGTGGACACTCTCCAAACGGCTCCCCCAAACTAGAGCGCCCGCAGCGCAAACGTCAGCCACCTCTTTACCTGGAGGACTTCGCTTTCGTTTTACCCCCTAGCTTATCTAAAAAGACGTTAAATACGGATAAAAGTTTAAGCATGCCCAATCCTATCGACTTGTCGGCCCCACCAGTAGAGACCCCAGTGGGTTCAAACGAAACTGAGTTAGCTTACGGGGGGGACCAAGCGGGACATGACGTGACTATACCTCAAGACAGCGCCACCGGGACAGACCCCGGAGAGCCCCAGGATAAAGAAAGCACCACCCCGGAGCACAACCAACCCAAGAGCGCGCACCCGAGACAGACCTCGGCGCGCAACCAAGAGAAGAGTACCGCGCTCAAGAGATGGACCTCGGGGCGCGGGAGAAATCAAGAAGTAGCACTCAAGAGATGGACCTCGGAGCGCGCCAAGAGAACAGGTCTCCACCAAGCCCTGTCAGCGCCCGATCACCTCCATCAGTGTCATCCCCCAGCGAGGCTGACCAGAGACTGGCGCAAGCCTTGATCGCCACGCTGACAGCTTCAACCGAAAGAGACCGTATCCAGGGTGAGCGCGACCGTCTTCAAGCACAGACACTTAGTGAGCGCGAACACTCTGCAGCGGAACGAGAGCGCCGCCAAGCACAAGCCCTTAGTGAGCGCGAACACTCTGCAGCGGAACGAGAGCGCCTCCAGGCGCAACAACAGAGTGAGCACGAACGCATCAGACTGGAGGAGAGGCGCCTCCAGACTGAAGAGAACATTCAGCGAGAACACGCCAATGCACAGCGCGACGCCGCCAATGCACAGCGCGAGATGGAAAGAGACCGGCTGCAGGCGCAGATGATAGAGCAATTGATCCAGAGGGCGACCCCCCACTCCTCCACACGGAGCTCCCGGAGATCATCACGACACGGGTCGAGGGCACCTTCCCCTCGCCGACCGATCTACACGGGACCCAGCCAGCAGGAAGAACCTGCCTACGTTGCCGAGCCCCCTCCCCGACCAGTCTATACGGGACCCAGCCACCGGGAAGATCCCGCCTACGTCGCCGAGAAACGAACTAAGAGACTCCAGGACCTAGCGGAGGACGGGGGAGGACATCAAGCCCACCGGCACAAACCTATCTTGGACCAGGAGGCCCAGTACAGCCCCGACCCCAGCCCTGAGCCACTGCGTTACGAACCCCCGACCCAAACCAGGGTTGAGTTTAATACACAGTCAGCACCGAGGAGCAGCACCTGGGGGCCCGGCCTCTGGTACCCACCCAGCACTAACCCACGACCACCCGTACGGGGAGACTCGCCCAGGAGGCCTCTCCCCCCTACGCTCATCGGTGTCCCAGCCATCCATGGCATCTTACCTTGGAACACAGACGTTCCCAGACTTTACGCGTGAGGACAGAGCACAGTACACGGAATTACGCATGTGTTTAGAGACTATAATGTCCGATGTACACGACGAGTCTTATAAATATGCCATCCTCCTCAAGCATCTTAAAGTGCCCAGAGCGCATAACATAGCGCTGGCATATTCAAACTCAGGAACCCCCTACTCAGATGCTCTGGTGGCCCTCGACGCGCGCTATGGACAAATATGGGATTACGTGATCCAAGAAATACGAGATATCGACCGCCTCCCCCCAGCCAAAGACAATATAGAGCACTCGATGACCTCTCTATCAAGGTACAATCCCTTGTGGGGATGCTGGGGTCACAAAAGGAGAAGGGGAGATATGAACTATATGCAAATTCTAACGTGGAGCGGATACTGGAGAAGCTCCCTCCAGCCCGTCAAGAGCGTTTTCGGCGGCAGAGAGACCACAGTGACCCCAACGGCCCAGAACCATCCCTCCTAGACCTGGCTCATTTCCTCGCCAGGGAGGTCAGCAGTCTACGATTGGACACATTCGTGTGGAGTGGCTCTGACCCTAGAGACGGACCGAGAAGGTTCACCGACAACCGCCGGTCCGTGACCGTGATGCACCAGGCCGAGATTGTGTCACGGCACACAAGCCACAACCACCACAAGGAAAAGTGGAAGGCTGTCTGTCAGTACTGTGACAGTGAACACCAGCTGTCACAGTGCGACGCCTTCAAAGACTTAACCACAGCCGAAATAGGTCAGTGGCTTAAGGACAAACGCTGCTGCTTCCGCTACGCGCGCGGCCACATGGCAGCCGATTGCCGCCTGAAGAAAAGATGCGGCAAGTGTGACGGCGCCCATCTAGAAGTCCTGCATGAGAGCAACAAGCGTTCGCCAGGAAACCAAAGTAGGCCCGTCACGGTGATGTACCAGGCCGAGGCGGTGTCACCACAAACCCGTCCTGAAACCACCCCCTGGTGTCCCGACTGTTGCAGCAGACACGGGGACCCACAGCACCACCCGTACTACCACGAGTCGGCGCCACCGCCGACGAGTTTCAATGGGTCCTTCGCTAAAGAGGAATGGCAGATCGCCTGTACTTACTGCGACGGCGGACACTGGCTGGCACAGTGCGACGAATACAAGACCCTGAACCCCGCCGAAATTGATCAGTGGTGTGAGGCGTACATGGCGGGCGCCGCTCACCGCACATCACTGTGCGGGGCCCAAAAGCGAAGATTAGCCCGACAAGGCAACCGACCAACAGGAGTGCTCCACATAGACCCCAAGTACAGCGGGACCCCCCGAGTTCTCATCAAAGTGGTCAGAGTGCTCCTGAGCTACGAGGACAAGGTCCTGGGTCTGAAAAGACTCTCCTCCTCGCTTCCGCCGCAGCCCAGTTGGGCCTGCGGGGTACCAAAGAAACAATGACAATCCGTACTATTCAGAGAGACCTAAAAACCATAAAGGGCAAGAACATCTCATTCACAATAGCAGCGGTCGGGCAGCCCGAGAAGCGGTACAGCATCACTAAGGCATTTACAGGCCATGACATAGGTCTGTCAAACTACAACTACCCCATCCCACAGCTGATGGCGAAGTACGCGCACCTACGCAGACTACCTATACCGCTCATCGACGGCGCCACACCGACCCTGCTCATAGGCTCCGACCACGCAGACCTCATTGTCCCAATCGAGGCGGCCCACATCGGACCCAAAGGATGCCCAGTCGCGGTCAAGACCCGCCTGGGCTAGACGCTCCAAGGCCCTCTCTCCGGGCCTTCCAGCCAACCCACGTCTACACGCTGCCTGCACACAAAGGTGAGAGACACAGGCCACTCTCTCGTACAGCCCGTTGAGAGGCTATTGACATTAGACGAGAGGCCTGTGAGAGAACAGTGGACTCAAGAAGAGGGAGTCCCGAACTCCACCCCCCTCAGCTGCGCTCCAAGCGACGTAGCTGACCTCGAACCCAGCACCCCAAACTACCTCTTGATGGGGCGGCCGGAACCGGCCCCTCCTCAGACGGGGTACAGACTGAACAAGAGGAACAGACGGAGGATGTGGAGACACAGCCAAGCACAGATCGACCAGTCTCGGGCCCGCTTCCTCCTAAGCTACCTACCATCCCTTCCAGCCCATCAGAAGCGGGTCAAGGACAGGGACAACTTAAAAGTGGACACAGTTGTTATGATCATAGACCAGTCACTACCCCGAGCTATGTGGCCGGCTGGCCGCGTAAGCAAAGTGATCACTGGTGCCGACGGGAAGGTCAGAGCGGCAGAAGTTGTTGTCCAAGGGCGGACTTACACCCGACCCGTGGCGAGGCTGATAGAGTTGCCGGAGATCCCTGACTCCCCTGATGACGACCATGACCCACTGACTTTGTAGATTGCCCTACTCCTCACAACAGATATTGATCAGTTGACTGGACTATTAATCTGTCTCCCTTAACTAATTAGGTGCGGACTAATTAGGAGGCGGCTGTTGTGAAGGGCCAGATTAAAGCTGAGAATCTACATTTATTGTTTATATACCTTGTATATTATTTATATATACACGTTATATCCCTTTAAGCCTGCGTTCGAATCATAGTAATATTTGCTTTCCTTATGGATAATGCCCCCTGACGACGGCGCCAGGCAGTCTCGCACTCAGACAGGTTTCAAGGGCGAGTCTGGGCTAGTCAGGACATTCACTTGGCAGTGTATTGATTCCGGGCAAGTGGTTAGGTTTGGAACTAGAAAGCGACTTAAGTATATATATCGGCGCAGGTGCGCACAGCAGCGGTTCGTCTAAAGTGTGACAAGTTCGGTAACAGTGAAGTGAGCAGCAGTGCGTCTAACAGAGCGTTGAGAACCACGTGCGAATTGAATAGTAAAGTGTCAGAGTTTAATGCAGTAACGTCAAGTTCGACCTAGTTTAATGTGAAGTAAATAGTCGTTCATTTATTGTATATCGTGCCAACCACAGTTCGTTCGTGTGTAGCATTACCCAGCGGTTTCGTTCGTGTTAGCTAGTGGACCTTAGCCAGTGCGTGTGGACTAAATACCTTAGTACCAGCACACGAGGAGGCCTAGTCGGAGAACCTGCTGGACATGTGCACAGGAGAACCAGCGGCGGCGATTGCAGAACCATTACTGGTTGGATTATATTGATTGTGGAACGTGTTACCCGGAGAAGAGCATCGTTAATCTCCACTGTCGTTTGGGATTTAACCTTGTGAGGATTTACATTCGGGCTGGCCTCATGGGCCGAGGCTAGCTGGCTATCATCGTTTGCTATCGAGCATTGGATTACAGTTATTGCTTTTGTTGCTGATCGTTGGATTTACAAGGACTGGCTTCTGTACGTGAACCCCCTTTATTCTTCATTGAATCAGACTGAGTATCCGAACATTCCTCTATCCTCCAGACCTTACACCTCTGGGAGGAACCCAGTGTCTCCAGGCGGTACCAGCGTTGCCTTCTATAATTGCTATTATACGCCAGGTGGCGTCAGCCTAGTACCCATCGTAGGAATCATTATATTCCCAGTGACTCATGCTACTGGCTGACTTTATGCATATTCTTCGCCATACAAGCGCGACCCTAATTCTCATTCTGTAACCTAATGTTGCATAATAATAAAATACCCTCAAATACTATTTCTTTGTCAATGCCGTGTTATTATGAGTGTCCACCATATCTATTCGATGTACTGTCTGGCCAGTAATTAAAGTACATACCTAGCAGTGGTTTAATCTATCACAATCTTTAATACAGTCAGGGTTTTGTAACCCCTCAGTTACACTAACTCACCATCTTTAGATAATAAAGTACTCAACCTCTAGTGTATTTAACTATGACTGAACACAACACTTTGACTCACCATCTTTAGATAATAAAGTACAGCCCAGCAGCATCACATTTCAAGCCCATGATGTGTCGCTCCACAAAGGTTTCCCACACACTCCCAGAGGCACCAGCCGCTTTGATTAAGCTGAATACAATCAGAAAACATCTCCCCTACCTCTTGGTGAATGATGCTTCCACACGACGCTGGGCTCTGGTCGACCGACGGCCAAACACATCAGAGTGACGTTGCTGCCTTCGTTCACCGACACGTCCCTCGACAGGTTGGTGATCCTCGCCGGTACTGAAGAAGGAACACACATATCAGCACGTTAGTTTAATCAACAGTTGTTGATAAAAGACACACATGCTGGGTTACAGACTCCTGCCGTTGCCGTTGCCTTTGCCCAATAGCCGTGCGCAGCAGCTGGCTTCACGAGACAGTGCTGTAGGGTGTTGTGGACCGATCTGCAGGACTTGTGACTCGACATGGACTTGAGCACTGATTGCTTTGCATTTTTGTAATATGCCCTAATCATTTGGCATAAGGTATTGATGGCTAGTGCATTTGTTGGGCTATTGTGTCACAAAGTAAATAAACTCCCTTTGAAACGGTGACCGCTGTGTCATTTATTTATTTATTTATTTATTTATAGACCTTTTTTTCAGCTCTTTGACGGCCAGAGTGGAGTGGACTCAAGAAGAGAAGAAAAAAGAGGGAGGATAGGTAGAAGAGAAGGAGAGAGGGAGGAGAGGTAGAAGAGAAGAGGAGAGGGAGGAGAGGAAGAAGAGAAGAAAAAAGAGGTAGGATAGGTAGAATAGAAGGAGATAGGGAAGAGAGGTAGAAGAGGAGAAAAAAGAGGGAGGATAGGTAGAAGAGAATGAGAGGGGGAGGAGAGGTAGAAGAGAAGAAGAGAGAGGGAGGATGGGTAAAAGAGAAGGAGAGAGGGATGAGAGGTAGAAGAGAAGAAGAGAGAGGGAGGATAGGTAGAAGAGAAGAAAAAAGAGGGAGGATAGGTAGAAGAGAAGGAGAGAGGGAGGAGAGGTAGAAGAGAAAAAGAGAGAGGGATGAGAGGTAGAAGAGAAGAAGAGAGAGGGAGGAGAGGTAGAAGAGAAGGAGAGAGGGAGGAGATGCCTTCAAGTCTAGACTCAAAACCCACTTCTACTTATTAGCTTTTCCCCGATGTCCACTGACTCATGTCCTGTGTTCCTGTGTGTTTGCTTGTGTGTCCTCCCCGTAAAAAACTGAGATGTGATTGTTTGTCTATATGTTGTCGAGATGTATCTACTATCTACCCTCTGTACAGCACTTTGGATGTGTCATGTTTAAATGTGCTCTATAAATACATCCGATTGATTGAGTGGAGGTTCTGAGTATAGCAGACCATCTGGTGGGTCAGGTGGACCCGGGCACTGCTATTAGAACTGGAGGAGTCGGCGCCCCTGGACTGCGGCCGCACACTGCTCCTACATCGTTAGGATGCAGAGGATACACTCCTGGGCCCTCATTTATCAAGTTTTCTTAGAAAACCTTCTATTTCCACACGTAAGCACAGAATTTAGAATGTGTGCACGCACAAAAAAAACTGGATTTATCACACGTGCGTACACAGGTCCTACGCACAGTTGTCTTGATAAATATCACCTTGCTCCTAAGCTGGAGCTCGTGCACTGTTTTAAGTATTTGCATACCAGAAGCCCCGATTAACCATATACGGTAATGGAACACCCCCATGAAATGTGGAAAAGTGGACTAAGCCGAGGGAAGCGTGTTGTACACGGTGATGTCGGATATTATATCTATTAACTTCCTAAAAGACCATTGCTGCCTGGACACCGCAAACAATAATAAAGACCATTAACCACTGTTTTGCCGTTGCCTGTTGGTGTCATTAATGCATGCTGGAATAAGAATGCCTTTCTTCATTTATTTTGAATATTAATAATTATTATAATACAATAAAAGACAGCTCCGTCTTTTAATACACATATATTGTACAGTAACGTCAAATGAATACTACAGTCCCCGCTGAAATAAAGGTTCTGCACGCACATACCAGCAGTGATCTACAGCATAAAAGATAGCCACTTTATAATACTATTCTGAGTAGATAATTCATCTGTATCGCAACAGAGTCACGGATCTGGTCGGGGCAGGTAGCATTATGTCGGGAAAATCTTTATTAAATAAACAAATGTGAATTAAAGAATTTAAAAACAAAGTTTAGCATATTAAATCGTTTTATAAGCTTTCTGAGTAGATAATTCATCTGTATCGCAACAGAGTCACGGATCTGGTCGGGGCAGGTAGCATTATGTCGGGAAAATCTTTATGAAATAAACAAATGTGAATTAAAGAATTAAAGAAGTTTAGCATATTAAATCATTTTATAAGCTTATAGCTTTTTTCGTGCTGATTTGAGAAGGGTCCAGCTGCAGAGCCGGAGAGCAACTCTCAGGGCCAAGATAGCACTTATACTATTTTGAGAGAGACAGCAGAGAGACAGACAGCAGAGAGACAGACAGGCAGACAGACACTGTTCCACAGTGTGTGTGTGTGTGTGTGTGTGTGTGTGTGTGTGTGTGTGTGTGTGTGTGTGTGTGTGTGTGTGTGTGTGTGTGTTAGTGTGTGTGTGTGTGTGTGTGTGTGTGTGTGTATGTGTGTGTGTGTGTGTGTGTGTGTGTGTGTGTGTGTGTGTGTGTGTGTGTGCGTGCGTGCGTGCGTGTGTGTGACTACTAGTCTAATAGTAGAGACTCAGCCCCCCCCCCCCCCCCCCCTCTGGACCACCTCCTAGTAGAGACTTCTCTAGGAAGAAGACGAAGATGAGGATTAAGGCGAGACACTGCAGGTGAATAGGCAAATATACTTTTTTTGTTGATTTTGAGATTTTGTTATATTTTGCTTCCGAAACATGTCTTCTATGAAACTAGTGACAATAAAACGTCAATAACACACATTTAGTTGTTTATTTTACTTCATTTTGCCTTATTGCATCCATAAATGTCAACATATTTAATGGGGACGTGCCTCATTTGCATATATAAACATACATTTCAGAAAACTTGTCTCTACTAGGAGGTGGTCCCGAGGGGGGGGGGGGTCTCTACTGGGAGGTGGTCCAGAGGGGGGGGGGGGTCTCTACTAGGAGACTAGTGGTCACACACACACACACTGTGGAACAGTGTCTATCTGTCTGTCTGTCTGTCTCTCTGCTGTCTGTCTCTCCGGCTCTGCAGCTGGACCTTCTCAAATAAGCACGGAAAAGCTTTTAAGCTTATAGCTCCAATTTGGGTCCCAAATTGCGGTACAAATGAAGGAGGTGTCTCTTCTCGGGTAGTGGACTCTAGTTAATATTATGTTCTCTCTGCAATTAGACTGCCCCTCATTCATTCATTCATCCCTATCTGATGCTATCTCTGAAAACAGTTCCTGCGAGCGCAGTCAGTGCACCCGATAACGCTATATATAAACCTGCATTCATTCGGAGAGAAAGACCTATTCCACATGCTATTTAGGGTTTGACAATAATTACACTGATATCGCTATTTCACAATGAACTATAATGAATTACGGGGGTCATACAGAACACATCAGTCAAGCTTATTTCCGCGTTGAAACTAATGCATGCAACTGATCTATGCCGTCCGTCTGCAGTCCCCATATTCTACCACAGGGCGTCAGCTAAGCATGCTCTGGGCTGTGCGCAGACATACGCACAAAGTCAAGTTCATGTTCAAATTGATAAATCCCACACTTTGCTTAGAAATGGTCGTACGCACGGGTTAAGCACATATCCGTGCGTAAGTCACGTTGATAAATGAGGGCCCTGGTATACGTCAATGTACTTACATTACATCTTGTCATCACAACACTTTTATCCGAAGCGACTTACAGATTGTGAACAGCAAGTCTGCAGGAAGGGTACATCTCTGGCAGCTAAGGGTCAAACGGTGTCCAACTTGAGTGTTACAGTGTTGAGTGCATAGTAGTATAGACACATTAGCATGGTAGGTAGTAGTGTAAGGGGGTCATATGAGTTTAGAAATGCCACCTATTGGTCTTTTTTACTGCTGTGAAGCACTTTGAGCTGCAATTTTTGTATGTACTGTAAGGTGCTATCCAGATAAAGTGTATTGCCATTATTATTATTATTATTATTATTATTATTATTATTATTATTATTATTATTATTATTATTATTATTATTATTATTATTATTATTATTATTATTATTATTATTATTATTATTATTATTATTATTATTATTATTATTATTATTATTATTATTATTATTATTATTATTATTATTATTATTATTATTATTATTATTATTATTATTATTATTATTATTATTATTATTATTATTATTATTATTATTATTATTATTATTATTATTATTATTATTATTATTAAGTATAGTAGCATAGTAGTAAGGTAGATAATAGTAAAAGACAGTTCGAGTTTTATTTTTTTCATTTCAGATATCGTTTGGCAAATCGTACTTGGTATTTGTTTATCTATGAGGCCATTGTCGGAAAGCTACCACCTTATATTGCAATGGTGATAGATTGGATCTATGGACAGTTTAGGGCCAAGATCTTAAACCTCCCTGATGCAACGTGTAACTGTAGGTACAAATGGGGGACCCTGATGGAAACAAGACAAACGTCTTTCTCATGTCTGCACCCCCTTAACAATTGTGTGTATTGAGCCGTACTGTATTATACCCATTCTGCAATCTGTTAAATAAAGTTTTCATTCATTCATTCATTCATGTTTGTAAGCATTGCCGTAAAAAATGGTGTATAATTATGTAACTGAGGGGTACAATTCCCTGACTGTATTAAATAAGTATGGTATCATTAAACCACTACTGTCTTATGTACATTACTACTGGCCATACAGTACACAGGTATATGAGATGAACACTTCCACAATGACACGGTTCCACACAAATCTTGGTTAGAATAATATTTATTAGCAGCAATAATAGTAGATTACATTACTTTACTTAGAGTCGCGCTTGTAAGGCAAAGAATGTGCGTGAGTAAGTCAAGAGCGTAAGTCCATTATAATATTACGCAGGAGATAATGAATACCACCTGTATCTTAGGAATTATATCTATGGTACACTAGTAGGGCAGCGGGAGATACTAGTAGGGTCCCTCCGGTTGTAGGCCAGCAAGGGGAGAGGATTTGTCGGTAGCAAAGTCTGGGTCAACGAAGAATAGGGAGACTCCAGGTACAGGAGATGTAGTCGTCGGGTAGGTTATCCAGTGTACATGTCCACACGGTCCTCGTCTAGGGCTCCTCGGATGAAGGCGCCAGGTTAAGCTGCCCAGCCTGGATAAGCACACTAGCTGGTACGAGGAAACGTTGGTAATGCTGGTCACTGTAGAACGGTAGCCGCACGATACACTATACATAAATAGACTATTACTGAATTAATAGAATAGGTCGAACTCGACGGTACAGCGTTAAACTCTGATACTTCAGCTATCATATCGCACGCGGTCTCAATGCTCTATTTGGGGCCAAACGGGCCCTACTTCACCGCACGTTGTATCGTGGGTGAGGCTTCACTTGGGTAACTCGAACTACTTCTGTATTCACCTGCGCCATATTTATACGTTAGGTGAACAAACTAGTACCAGCCTTATTCCTGTCTCGTATTCTTGCGCAGAGCCGTTCATGTCCAGGCATGTCTTTGGCGGTGACTTTGAACTAGACCTTGGGGGTATGGCAGTGGCGCCTAAGGGACCGCTGTCCAATAGGAGAACGAAATATTATGGTCTGTACTAGGTAAAGGGATATTCCGTGTATATGTACAAAGAATACACAAGGGATATCAGACGATATACAAATATTATGCAATATATATCAATTAGTAAATATATATATTCGGTTTAATCTGATCCTTCGTAACAGCCGCCTCCTAATTAGTCCCACCTAATTAGATAAGCAGAGACAGATTAACCGCACTGTCCACTACTCAATGTCCGTTGTGAGGGTAGGGCAGTTCACAAAGTCAGGGGGTCATGGTCGTCATCAAAAGTGTCGGGGAGCCTTGGCAACTCTATCAGCCTCGCCACGGGTCTGGTATATGTCCGCCCTTGGATGAGCACTTCTGCCGCTCTGACCTTTCCGTCGGCACCAGTGATCACTTTGCTTACGCGGCCGGCCGGCCACATAGCTCGGGGTAGTGACTGGTCGATAATCATGACGACTGTTCCTTCTGTCAAATTGTCTCTTTCTTTCACCCATTTCTGGCGGGTCTGTAGAGACGGTAGATAGTGGAGGAGGAAACTGTTCCAAAACTTGTCAGCCAATACTTGACTGTACCTCCACATTCTTCGGCCGTTCTCTTCTTCAGGCCTGTACACTGTCTGTGGTAGCGCGGGGTCCAGCCGCCCCATCAAGAGAGTGTTGGGGGTGACTGGGTCGACATCTGCTACATCACTTGAGACGTAACCGAGGGGCTTTGAGTTCAATACTACCTCGATCTCCGTGAGGACTGTCGTGAGGACTTCTTCTGCCACGGTCTGGGCCCCAAGCACGGCGTACAGGGCTGTCTTTATTGAACGTACTTCTCGTTCCCAAGTTCCACCGAAGTGAGGTGCATTCGGGGGGTTAAACTGGAAATCAATCTGAGATGGAGCGAGGTGGGTCTTAAGTTCTGGGCCCATAGCTTGGAAGCTCTCTCTCAGCTCTCTTTCTCCGCCTTTGAAGTTTGTCCCGTGATCAGACAATAATATAGACGGTTTTCCTTTCCGCGATGTGAATCTCCGGATGGCCATAAGGAATGAGTCCGTACTCATGGTTGGAAGGAGTTCTATGTGTATCGCTCGGGTGGTCATGCATTTGAATACAATACCCCACCGCTTCTCTGTCCCTCTTCCTTTCTTTACATACAGCGGGCCGAAACAGTCCATACCGGTGGAGTGAAAAGGCTTGTCGCCGAGTCGGAGGCGACAGGGGGGTAGGTCAGCCATCCGGGGTATACTGGGCTGTGCTCGCCATTTACGACAGTCTAGACAGGTCCGCTGGAAGCGTCGTACTGCTTCTCTTCCTTGCAGTATCCAATAACGACGTCTGATCTCCGCGAAGACTCTCTCTGCCCCGGCGTGGTGCACGTCCTCGTCGTATTTCTTTATGATGAGCTCTGTGACCTTGTGTCGGCTGTTTAAGACTATCGGGTACTTGACGTCATCTGGTAAGTCTGGGGCTCTCCTCAGACGACCACCCACTCTGATGAGATTATGGGCGTCGCTCTCAGGGGCCAAGTGGAGCAGTCTGCTGTCTGACGGGACTGGCTTTGATCCCTGCAGACAGTCTAGCTCGTCGGGGAACGAGTCTCTCTGGGCTCGCTGTAGCAGAAGGAGTTCTGCTTCTTCGTAGTTAGCTGCAGTAATGTCAGTAGTGGGCTGAACCTCTGGGTGGTGCCACAGGAATGTCTTTAGCTGCGCACTCTCAAGGGTGAGGCAGTCGTCTATGTTGGGATCTGTGGGGACGAGTGTGTGTCAACCCACAGAACATAGATTTCTTCTTCTCTGCCTCCTCTTCACTCGCCTCCTGTGGGGTGGGTGTAGGCCACTCTTCTTCCGGGAGCTTGAGGAACTCGGGCCCGTCACTATATAGATTGTGACGGGTGAGGTCATCCAGGGACATTCCCCGTGTGATGACGTCAGCTGGGTTCTGTTTTGTGTCCACATACCTCCAGCATGCTGCTTCTGTTAAATCTTGGATCTCTGTGATTCTGACTCCCACGAAGACATTGTATCTACACGAATCGGACTGGATCCATGTGAGTACGGTCATGGAGTCTGACCACAGGATTGTTCTTTGCACCGGGATGGTGAGTTCACGTTGGATTAACGTGGCGAGTTGCGCTCCTGCTAGGGCTGCGCAGAGCTCTAGACGCGGGATAGATTGTTGCTTGCGGGAGGCTATTCTTGAGCGAGCCAGGATGAAGGCAGTTTGTATTTCTCTCCCTCCTCTCGGGCCCGCAAGTAGGCCACCGAACCGTAGGCTACTTCGGAGGCGTCGCTGAAGACGTGCAGGTCCATCTGGCACGTCTCCGGCCTCACTGTGGGTGGGACGTAGCTGCGGCGTATGTTGACACCTGGGAGCGAGCTGAGTTCTGTCTCCCACTCTCTCCATGTGGAGGCAAGGTGTTCGGGTATGGGGTCGTCCCAGCCCTGGTCCTTGTCCCATAACGCTCTTACAATCATCTTTGCCCTGGTGGTGTAAGGTAGAATACATCCCAACGGGTCATATTGTCTGGCGAGTGTTCTGTATAAACTCCGTCTTGTGGTCGGTAGTGAAGTCGACCTTCCCTGCTCCTTGGTCAGGGGTGTGTGTTTATAATGGAGCGAGTCTGTTTTGAAGCGCCAGGCTAGTCCTAATGTCATTTCTTGGGCTTCTCCTGGGATGGTCGCCATCCAGGTCTCGCTGCTTGCTGCCTTGTCCTCTGGGGAGAGGCTGCGTAATACTTGAGGGTCGCTGCTGGCCCACTGCCGGAGATCAAAGCCGCCTTTGATCAGGGAGGCGCGGAGCTTGAGTAGGAGGACCTCGGCTTCTTCTGGTGTCGAGACGCTTTGCAGACAGTTGTCCACGTAGAAACTATTTCCTACACTTTGTCGGACCTCTTCATCAGCTGCTGGGTCTTCTGCGACGTGTTTTTGCAGTGCGAACGTAGCACAGCATGGGCTGCATGTGGTTCCGAAAGGGAGGACTTCCCATTGATAGATGGATGGTTGCTCATCCCCGATCCTCTCTCTCCATAAGAACCGCAGCAGGGGCTTGTCCTCTTCCACTAGTCGCACCTGCAGGAACATCCCTTTGATGTCGCCGCTGATGGCCACCTTCTCTTGGCGGAAACGTAGCAACACGCCTAGTAGAGAGGGGCCGAGTGTTGGGCCGGGCAAGAGCTCTTTATTCAGATTTTGTGATCCGATCTGGTAGCTGCAGTTAAACACAATACGATCCTTGCCGTTGTGGTGGACTTTGTGGTGCGGCACGTACCATGATTCGGTCGTCTGATCGGCCTCTTTAATGTCAATTTTCTTTATGTGTCCCGCTGTGATTAGCTTGTCAATCTCAGCGCGGTACACAGTAGCTTGAGCGGGGTCTCTGGCTAGGCGCCGCTCTGTGTTCGATAGATACCGCTCCGTCGCTTCTTTGGGGGCGTGGAAGGTAGGCATACCCTCTCGCCTCAGGAGTGGAGTTGCGTATCTCATCACTCCGTTGACTTTGACTCTCTTTGTCCCCCGCTCGAGGAGGGCTATGGCATACATGTCTTCCTTGGAACGAATGTGTTTCTTTTCGTTCTTAAAGGGCATTGTCTCTAATGTCCATAGCCTCTCGACGTGCTGTAGGAGGGTGGTGTCTTCTTCTGTCACTCTGGAGTGGAGGCAGCGAGTGGCTGCTGTTCGGTTAGGAGACCTAGAGAGGGGGCCTTGTAGTGTCCATCCTAGGCGGGTCTCGACTGCTGCTGGACAGCCTCTGGGCCCAGTGTGGACCCGGTCCATCGGGACGATGAGGTGTGCATGGTCGGATCCTATCAGCAGGGTCGGGGTGGCACCGTCTATGAGCGGTATAGGTAGTTGACGCAGGTGCACATATTTATCCATCAGCTTGGCGATGGGGTAGGTGTACTGCGATAGGCCTATGTCTTGGCTGGTGAAAGCGTTAGTGATCCTATACCGTCTCTCTGGCTGCCCGCTTGCTGCGATAGTGAAGGAGACGTTCTCGCCCTTGATCGTCTTCAGGTCTCTTCTTATTGTCCGAATCGTCATCGTTTCTTCGCTCCCCCGCAGCCCCAGCTGGGCCGCAGCGGACGCGAGGAGAAGGGTCTTCTCTGACCTGTCGTCAAGGACGGCGTAGGTGTCCATGACCTTGTCTTCGTAACTCAATGTTACGCAGACCACCTTCAAGAGCACCCGGGCGCCCCCGCTGCTGGCGGGGTCAATGTACATAACACTTGCCTTTGTGCTGCTTGAGGGTGCAGGCTTTCTTCTGTTACTGTCATGTAGGACGTCCAAGTGGGCTCCGTCACACCGACTACACCTCTTCTTTAAGCGGCACTCGGCTGCCATGTGACTGCGCGCACATCGGTAACAGCGTCGGTTGGACTTTATCCATTGACTCACCTCGTCAGCGGTCATCTTCTTGAACGTGTCACAGTGTGACAGCCAGTGTTCCTTTTCGCAGTACGGGCATACAATCTTCCACTTCTCTTTCATCGAGGGGGTACTGTGGTTCTTGTTGCTCGGTACTGATTCGGCTTGGTGCATGACGG
The DNA here is from genome assembly GCF_963971535.1 of Notolepis coatsorum. NCBI lineage: Eukaryota > Metazoa > Chordata > Actinopteri > Aulopiformes > Paralepididae > Notolepis > Notolepis coatsorum. Next base: position 25,352,980 of record NC_140170.1, read on the forward strand.
TCACCAGCCTGCGGCCATCGTTTGCTCACCTAGGTCCCTCTCTGGAGCTTGGCGTGCTCCGCACGAACGTATCCAATCGTAGGCTGTTGACTTCTCTCGCCAGGAAGTCGGCTAGGTCTAGGAGGGATGGCTCGGGACCGTTAGGATCACGGTGGTCTCTTTGCCGCCTGAAGCGCTCTTGTCGGGCGGGCGGAAGCTTCTCTAAAATCCTCTCAACATTAGAGTTCGCGTACAGTTCGTGCATACCCTTTTCCTTTTGTGCCCCCAGCATCCCTACCAGGGATTGTACCTTGATAGACAGGTCATCTAATGAGCGATTGTCTGTTGCTGGGGGTAGACGGTCAATATTCCTTATCTCTTGTATTACGTAGTCCCATATGCGTCCATAACGTTGGTCGAGGGCTGCTAGAGCCGCGGTGTATGGGGTAGTAGAGGTGGAATATGCCAGCGCTATATTGTGCGCTCTGGGCACCTTCAGGTGCTTGAGTAGGATAGCATACTTGTACGGTTCATCTGTTACATCGGACATCATTGTCTCTAAGCACATTCGTAGCTCTGTGTACTGTGCTCTGTTCTCGTGTGTGAAGTCCGGGAACGTCGGTGTGCCAAGGTACGATGCCATGGATGGCTGGCACATCGGTGAGCGTTGGAGGAGAGGCCTCCTAGGCGAGTCTCCTCTTACTTGTCGTGGTGGGCTGGTACCTGTCGGGTACCAAGGCCTGCATACCCAGGTGCTGTTCCTCAGGGCTGGTTGTGCGTCAAGCTCACCCGTGAATTGAGTCGGGGGTCTGTAGCGCAGAGCCGCGGGGGTAAAGTCTGGGCTGTACTGGACCTCCTGGTCCTGTGGAGTACGATGATGCTGTTGGGCTTGACTCTCCTCCTCTCCCTCTTCTTCTTCCTCTGCCAGGTCATCTAGATCCTGTAGTCGTCTATTTAGTCTCTCCGCGGCATAGGCCGGTTCTTCCCTGTTGCTGGGTCTCGCTTGGACCGGTCGGGGAAGGGGTTCGGAGAGGGGTATAGGCTCTCTCTGTTGGCCGGGCTCAGGGTCGCTTGATCGGGTAGGGGAGGGTGCCCTAGACCCTTGTCTTGACGAGGCCCTGGAGCCCCGTGCGGAGGGAGGGGGGGTTACCCTGGCAATCAGTTGCTCCATTATCTGCGCTTGTAATCGGTCGCGCTCGGCTTCACGCTTGGTGTGAGCGAGGTCGCGCTCTGCTTCGCGTTGGGCACCGGCGGCGGCGCGCTGGGCTTCGGCGCGGTCTCTTTCCATATTCTCTTCCGTCTGGAGGTGTCTAGTCTCTAGGCGTATGCGGTCTTCGTCACTCCGTTGCTGCGCCTGGAAGCGTTCTCGCTCGGTCGCAGAGTGTTCGCGTTCACTAAGGGCTTGCGCTTGGAGTTTCGCGTGGAAGCGTTCTTGTTCCATGGAAGAATGTTCGCGCTCGCTAAGCGTCTGTGCTTGGAGTCGATCGCGTTCGGTTGAGGCTGCCAGGGTGGCGATAAAGGCCTGCGCCAGCATCTTGTCCGCCTCGCTGGGGGAAGACACTGGTAGAGGTGATCGGCTTCTGGTAGTACTCGTTGGAGATCCGTTCTCCTGTCGCGTACCAAGGAGGTCTATCTCCTGGGTGCGCGTCTCTTCTTGTGGTGGGTCGGGTTCCGTCCCTGGAGGGCTTTCTTTATCCTGGAGCTCTCCGGGGACTACCTCGTCGACGTTGGCGGGGGGTAAAGTCATGTCAGGTCCCTCCTGGTCCCCCCCGTGAGCTTGGTCAGTTACGTTAGAACCCACTAGGGTCTCTACTGGCGGGGTCGCCTGGTCGGTAGGGTTTGACATACTTTTACTATCCGCTTTTTCCGCGTTTAACGTCTGTAGAAATCTAGGTAGTATACTGGCAGCGTAGTCCTCTAGGTACTGAGGTGGCTGCCGTCTGCGCTGCGGGCGATCTATTTTAGGAGAACCGTTCGTGGAGTGTTCATCATTGGCCATGTCAATATTAATATTATATTAATATTACGCTAGTTACCCTCCGGCTCGAAGGACCAATTGTAACTGAGGGGTACAATTCCCTGACTGTATTAAATAAGTATGGTATCATTAAACCACTACTGTCTTATGTACATTACTACTGGCCATACAGTACACAGGTATATGAGATGAACACTTCCACAATGACACGGTTCCACACAAATCTTGGTTAGAATAATATTTATTAGCAGCAATAATAGTAGATTACATTACTTTACTTAGAGTCGCGCTTGTAAGGCGAAGAATGTGCGTGAGTAAGTCAAGAGCGTAAGTCCATTATAATATTATGCAGGAGATAATGAATACCACCTGTATCTTAGGAATTATATCTATGGTACACTAGTAGGGCAGCGGGAGATACTAGTAGGGTCCCTCCGGTTGTAGGCCAGCAAGGGGAGAGGATTTGTCGGTAGCAAAGTCTGGGTCAACGAAGAATAGGGAGACTCCAGGTACAGGAGACAGTGCAATAATCTCTTGATCCGCAGACGAATAACAGCTATTCTCCGGCATGCAGCTCCGCATGGAAGAAAGCTAGCCAGCCTCAGGCGTCTTAGAGGCGGGCTCGACGTTGCTCCTCACAGGGTAAATCCCACACAATTGTGGGTGTAGACGATTCTCCGCTCCATCAGCTACAGGACCAAAGCAAATATAATCCAGCCGAAAAGGGCTATGTAGTCGTCGGGTAGGTTATCCAGTGTACATGTCCACACGGTCCTCGTCTAGGGCTCCTCGGATGAAGGCGCCAGGTTAAGCTGCCCAGCCTGGATAAGCACACTAGCTGGTACGAGGAAACGTTGGTAATGCTGGTCACTGTAGAACGGTAGCCGCACGATACACTATACATAAATAGACTATTACTGAATTAATAGAATAGGTCGAACTCGACGGTACAGCGTTAAACTCTGATACTTCAGCTATCAATTCGCACGCGGTCTCAATGCTCTATTTGGGGCCAAACGTGCCCTACTTCACCGCACGTTGTATCGTGGGTGAGGCTTCACTTGGGTAACTCGAACTACTTCTGTATTCACCTGCGCCATATTTATACGTTAGGTGAACAAACTAGTACCAGCCTTATTCCTGTCTCGTATTCTTGCGCAGAGCCGTTCATGTCCAGGCATGTCTTTGGCGGTGACTTTGAACTAGACCTTGGGGGTATGGCAGTGGCGCCTAAGGGACCGCTGTCCAATAGGAGAACGAAATATTATGGTCTGTACTAGGTAAAGGGATATTCCGTGTATATGTACAAAGAATACACAAGGGATATCAGACGATATACAAATATTATGCAATATATATCAATTAGTAAATATATATATTCGGTTTAATCTGATCCTTCGTAACAGTATATTTTGTATTCATGATGTTCCAAATAGCATATTTTCCATCTACAAATCAAACTCAAATCTCCATAGCTGTGTGTCCAGGACCTCCGTATCCCCTACGAGTCAGAGCCCAGCTGGAGATCCAGAGGCTGGGTACCTCCTTCTGGCTGGTCCACAGTTTATCTCCACGCTGATCTCTCCACACACATGAAGCACACATGAACACACACATACACACACACACAACCACATTTCACTGTATGCCCTGGTATGTATGTGTGTATGTGGAGTGTGTATGTTTACACTCAAGACTAAAGGTGATGCCGTCTCAGACCGTGGGACATCCTTCCGGAAAGATCTAGACTAACTAGCGAATATAATCTTCACTTCTCAAAACCCACTGGTGTGTTTTTTATGTAATATCTTTAATTTGTTTCGTGTTTATTGTATATTCCACATTGGAGCTGCTCGACTGTGGCAAAAATCATAATCACAAATATTTCGCTTGATATTGAAAGCGAGATTTATCAGACGATTGCTCGTTGATTGGAGAACATCGCAATGATGACGACTGATTTTTTTTTTTTTTTTTTTTTTTTTTTGGTCTTTTTCCCCCTCCATTTTCCTCCGATTTTCTCCCATCCCAATGTTAGTCGTATGCCAATTCCCAGTCCCTTCCTGGTCGCTGCGCTTTACCCCCCACAGTCAGATCATTTGGGAGAGTGGAGGCTACCACGTGCTTCCTCCGACACACGTCCAGCCAATCACCGCTTCTTTTCACCTGGCAGCGCGGATTCTCATTGAGAGGGCGTAGCGTGTGGGAGGACCACACTATCCCCCTCACGTCCAATCCGCGCTTAGCAGGCGCCCCGACCGAACTGTAGGAGTCGCTGTTTACAACGACCCGGACCCACCCCGCCAGCTTCTCCCACCCTCTGATACAGCCAATTGTATCAGTGCAGACGGCCAGCCAAGCTGGTGACAACCCCGGAGCTGTGAGCTGGATTCGAACAGGCGAACCAAGCTCACAGCTCCGGGGCTGGTGACGAACGCAATCTCCGCTCGACCACCTAACCGCCCGACTGATTTAGTTTTGACCTTTCCTCTCGAACCAAAAGGCTGCCTTTCTGTCATCTTCTACGAGTCACCGAAGATGTTTCAAAATAACTGGAGCGAAGCGCCGTGGCTCCCTCCCCCCCCTCCCCCTCGCCACGAGCTGAAGCATTTTAGCCCCGAAGCCTGAAGTCAAATAGTGACTTCACTTATTGTGAACTGAACCTTATTTTTTTATGAAGCAACTTCTGATGTTAAAAAGCATCCAGAGACTATTTTATCTACTACGGTATTCTTGACCATTATCGACCATCGGAATTATACCACACCCCCCGACACAAGGAACCCCAAAACACCAGCGAACCGAGGGAGCCCAATGACGAAAACCAACAAAGCACAGGCAAGAGACCAGTACACAACTCCAGGGTAGTCTATATACTGTACATAGTCTATATATATTTGATACAGTATTATCAAATTATATATATATATATATATATATATATATATATATATATATATATATATATATATATATATATATATATATATATATATATATATATAATTTGATAATACTGTATATACTGTGTACTGAGTGTAGTAGTCCTCACCTCTTGTCATCTTTCTCAGCACTATATTTACTCAGGTGTGTCCATCTCCAGAGCTGGAATGACTTGAGACGAACCAATGCTTCAAGCTGCTCTCTCACCTTCTGTATATACTGTATATACTGTATATATATATATATATATATATATACAGATGCAGCTCTTAGGACTCTGAGCTCTGCTCTGCTACTGCGGTAATCACCCACCATTAACCTGGCAGTGCTGTTAACGAGGTGTGAACGATACTGCACCCTTGCAGTAGAGGTTCGATTTTTAAGAGCTGCTGGATCTGTAATAACTGTACAGTATAGTGCTCCTCAGCATCATTGTATCTCACCTCACCTCACCTCTTGTCATCTTCCTCCAGTATATATATTTCAAGGAACCTTTTGCATTGGCTTTCTTGAGTAATTGCTGTGCCTGCTGGCTGCCACTGATTGACTGACCGTCACATCCACAACCATATATAGGCGCACCCTGGGCTGCAGTCTTTGACACCAACCTCCACTCACACGTCCCTCTTTGATTTAGTTCCTGTTGTGCTTTTGATCACGTTATCGTGTTCATTTGGGACCAGAGGGAGTCGACTGCCCTTTGATTTTCCATCGTTTTCTCTTGTGTTTGAAATAGGCACGGAGTCAGGCATAGATCCCTGTGTTTTCTTTTTATTGCTTTATTTAGTTTAGTTCGATTATTTAAAAGGTACGATTGTGTGTTTGTCATGGCGGCCTTGGCCCTCTCCGAAGCATATGCTTGCATTACCCTGTCTTTATCATAAATTATTCATATTGTTTGCCATTTGCTCTGTGTTTTGAGGTGGATTTGTAGGAATTGGGAGTGGAGGGTCCACTTCATGTTAAGCCTCTTATTATCCCCTAGACGGGGCATAACACCTTAACTCATTAATGGCCAGACCCGAGATATCTCGGGTTAACTCGCCATGCGTTGGCTGCCAGACCCGAGATTTCTTTGGTTTTGATCCTTTGATATTTTTCCTCTGATCCAGGTGGCAGTATTGTCTGTGTCTGAACTGGAATGGCTTGGTGTTGATACATGGCCTCACTTTTTTTCTTCCTTGGTAGTGGCCCCTCCTCCAGCTTGAACATAAATTCACATTGATGCCTCGAAATTCCGTTGCCTAAGCGTATCTGACCATCGAAACGTGTATAGACATATTAAGGCTGACCCCTATTAGTCGATTAGTCGACTAATCGGTCGAAAGGAGCCGTAGTCGACTGCCAACCTCTTAGTCGAATAAAAAAAAATGTAAACATTTATAAAAAAAAATATATATATTTTTGTATAATTTTTTCCAAAATAAAAGAGGCCTAGAATCGTGGCTAACGCTAATGGCACGCATACCAGAGGCTAACTGCCTACGAAAACAGGCACAGAGGCACTGAAAGAGGATTTCACCCGTCTAATGAACACACTAGACTAGACAAATATCAAGATGTATCCATCAGTGGACCAATTGCATGCTTTTGCAGAGAACAGGGAGCCATCAGTCGACTCCTTCAGACATTAAGCACCCCCACAGCCCAAATGGAATGATAAAAAAAAAAAAACTACAAACTACAGTGTGCCGAAAAAAAAATTTCCCCCATGGTACACTACAACTAGTGTCTGTCAAATGCGCCACACCATTGTCTCCACAGCTATAATACAGAACACACACAGCTTTGCAAACATAGTGAAACACCTCAGAAACGACTATCAAAGCCGGCCATCTAGCGGTAAAGATATGCGATACGCATGGCGGTAATCCACAAAATCCTCATTATCTGCGTGTCTGCATTCCTCTGTCCACATAACATCTCACAAACTACACTATCTGGACTTTCTTTCCATCATTCATGCTAACCACTGAGTTAGTCTTCTATTCCAAACAAACTGCTGTCGCTGCCGGTGACAGAAAATGTATCACTTCCTGGAGATTTTCCTGGGACTGTGCTGCCAGACACCAGTGTTTACAACAGGACTGTCCTGCCAGACACCAGTGTTTACAACAGGACTGTCCTGCCAGACACCAGTGTTTACAACCGGACTGTCCTGCCAGACACCAGTGTTTACAACAGGACTGTCCTGCCAGACACCAGTGTTTACAACAGGACTGTCCTGCCAGACACCAGTGTTTACAACAGGACTGTCCTGCCAGACACCAGTGTTTACAACAGGACTGTCCTGCCAGACACCAGTGTTTACAACAGGACTGTCCTGCCAGACACCAGTGTTTACAACAGGACTGTCCTGCCAGACACCAGTGTTTACAACAGGACTGTCCTGCCAGACACCAGTGTTTACTACAGGAATGTCCTGCCAGACACCAGTGTTTACAACAGGACTGTCCTGCCAGACACCAGTGTTTACAACAGGACTGTCCTGCCAGACACCAGTGTTTACAACAGGACTGTCCTGCCAGACACCAGTGTTTACAACAGGACTGTCCTGCCAGACACCAGTGTTTACAACAGGAATGTCCTGCCAGACACCAGTGTTTACAACAGGACTGTCCTGCCAGACACCAGTGTTTACAACAGGAATGTCCTGCCAGACACCAGTGTTTACAACAGGACTGTCCTGCCAGACACCAGTGTTTACAACAGGACTGTCCTGCCAGACACCAGTGTTTACAACAGGACTGTCCTGCCAGACACCAGTGCTATTGTAATGGCCACTCAATATATACTGTATACAGTAGAGGCTATACAGCAATGACTGACAACATTTAAAAGAACATGCCAACATTATGGGAAATGCACTTCTTTTCTTCAGACAAGAAGATAGATACTAATTTCTTCTCTGTGTGTTCAGTAGAAGCTATCTGGCTAGCCTAGCTTAAAATTCAGGGAGTGGTGTTTTTGGCCAATGGCTAGGCTAACTGGTTCACATCCACTCCAATTAATTTGTGCTACGCTAGGCTAGCTTTCTACTGAATGCACAGATAGGACATTGGTATTCATCTTCTTGTCTGACTGTGGAGAAGACAGTAAGACCAGTTCCCATAATGTTGCTGTGTTCCTTTAACACACTCACCATCAGTGATGGTAAGTACCCTACACCAATGACACAGCAATGTTGGCCCGTTACTGTGGTAGAGTGCTATCCCTCCCAGCATCGCAGTGCTACCGATCTAACCAAATCCAAAGCCTGCTCTTGATTTGGATGAGATGCAGTATTTCTGAGGCGTGAGTTCCACATGTCCAACTCTGTGTTATTAGCACAATAAGCGAGTTGACACTCAGCCAAAGTAGCTGCTGCCTGAGTTGAAATTAGGGATGCTCGATATTGGCTTTTTTACCGATACCGATATACTGATATTGTCCAACTCTTAATTTCCGATACCGATATCAACCGATATCACATTTTAATGCCGATATTGGCCGATAACATCGGTAGGCCGATAATATCGGACATCATTTCTATAGAAATGTAAAAAAACAAAAGAAATAAAAATAAAAATTGAAAACCGATACCGATATTTTCCGATATCACATTTTAATGCCGATATCGGACATCCCTAGTTGAAATCGATATCAAACAAAGGGTTGACGTGTGTGCAGCATCCAAAAATGTAACACAACTGTTTATTTATTTAATTTCCATAGGAAACTGGCATCTTTTAATCCTGGGAAGGCTGTGTTGTCTCTATTTGATCAGTGGTCTGTGTAGAGCATTCTCTCCCTCTGCCTAGTGTGTGTCTGTGGTAACACGTGCGCTCAGTAGCAGCGGAGGCTAGCAAGCAGTATTTTTGCCAAAGATAAATAATAGGTGTCAGCCAAAGAAGCATCAAATGTAAACACAAAAACAAGTGGTGCTTGTTTTGAAAGGTGTCGTGGTTAAGACCCCCAGAAATCACACCCTGACGGCCTGGGATGAAAGCCCACCAGAACCTTCTCTCCTGTGTCTCCCTCAGTCGTCCTACTGTCTCAATAAAGAACCTTCTCTCCTGTGTCTCCCTCAGCCGTCCTACTGTCTCAATAAAGAACCTTCTCTCCTGTGTCTCCTCTACTCTGTCTCCCTCTCAGCCTTCCTAGTGTCTCAATAAAGAACCTTCTCTCCTGTGTCTCCCTCTCAGCCTTCCTACTGTCTCAATAAAGAACCTTCTCTCCTGTGTCTCCTCTACTCTGTCTCCCTCTCAGCCTTCCTACTGTCTCAATAAAGAACCTTCTCTCCTGTGTCTCCCCTACTCTGTCTCCCTCTCAGCCTTCCTACTGTCTCAATAAAGAACCTTCTCTCCTGTGTCTCCCTCTCAGCCTTCCTACTGTGTCAATAAAAAACCTTCTCTCCTGTGTCTCCCCTACTCTGTCTCCCTCTCAGCCTTCCTACTGTCTCAATAAAGAACCTTATCTCCTGTGTCTCTCCTACTCTGTCTCCCTCTCAGCCTTCCTACTGTCTCAGTAAAGAACCTCCTCTCCTGTGTCTCCCCTACTCTGTCTCCCTCTCAGCCTTCCTACTGTCTCAGTAAAGAACCTTCTCTCCTGTGTCTCCCCTACTCTGTCTCCCTCTCAGCCTTCCTACTGTCTCAGTAAAGAACCTTCTCTCCTGTGTCTCCCCTACTCTGTCTCCCTCTCAGCCTTCCTACTGTCTCAATAAAGAACCTCCTCTCCTGTGTCTCTCCTACACAGTAAAATTCTCAGTGTCAAATATGCAGTGTCAAAGTACATTGACTCTTTCAGAGTTATTACAACAACAGTTTGAGTAAAATGCAGACAGTGTTGGTGAAATATTTCGTAGTTAATTGGCTGGTGTCATCACTACTCTGGGAAGCTCCGCCAATCTCCTTCTCTTGAAGAATGTCCAAGACACGCCATTGTCTTCACATCGCGGCAGAGGTAACTCAGCAGGTAAGTTTCTCCCCCTAATCACATATTAATTAATTAATTCGGTAGCTATTGGCTTCCAGCAACTTGCAAGAGGTAATGTTAATGTTGTTAAATACAATGTGGAGGGGTGATTGTGAATTGTATCATTTGGAAAAAAAGATCGAAAAAAACACAGGGCGATACATTGGCTTAGTAACAAACATTTGCACGCCATGTTCTGAGGTAAATGTGTCCTACAGTATGAAATCAAGTAACAGTTATTTGGCATTTGACCAACGTTATTATTTTGTTAAGTCCACAGATTTCGGCGACAGCCAAGAAGACTGCACGTGCGCCATTTCACGTTGAGGGAGGCCTTGAACGTGAGCCAGCCTAGCCCTTCGTGAGTTTTTTCAAATGTGTCTTGCTAGCTAATGTTAATGCGGGGAAATACCCTTGAATGATATAAGTAATCTGTACTATGAAATGGTGTGTTATGAGAGTGAGTGCATTAGAATGCATACAATATGGTTGATTGAGTTTAATGGAAGAAACACAGGGAAAATGCAAGGAAGGCCCTGTTACCAAGCTGCTAACATTGGCTTAGTAACAAACATTTGCATGCCATGTTCTGAGGTAAATGTGTCCTACAGTATGAAATCAAGTAACAGTTATTTGGCATTTGACCAACGTTATTATTTTGTTAAGTCCACAGATTTCGGCGACAGCCAAGAAGACTGCACGTGCGCCATTTCACGTTGAGGGAGGCCTTGAACGTGAGCCAGCCTAGCCCTTCGTGAGTTTTTTCAAATGTGTCTTGCTAGCTAATGTTAATGCGGGGAAATACCCTTGAATGATATAAGTAATCTGTACTATGAAATGGTGTGTTATGAGAGTGAGTGCATTAGAATGCATACAATATGGTTGATTGAGTTTAATGGAAGAAACACAGGGAAAATGCAAGGAAGGCCCTGTTACCAAGCTGCTAATATTGGCTTAGTAACAAACATTTGCATGCCATGTTCTGAGGTAAATGTGTCCTACAGTATGAAATCAAGTAACAGTTATTTGGCATTTGACCAACGTTATTATTTTGTTAAGTCCACAGATTTCGGCGACAGCCAAGAAGACTGCACGTGCGCCATTTCACGTTGAGGGAGGCCTTGAACGTGAGCCAGCCTTGCCCTTCGTGAGTTTTTTCAAATGTGTCTTGCTAGCTAATGTTAATGCGGGGAAATACCCTTGAATGATATAAGTAATCTGTACTATGAAATGGTGTGTTATGAGAGTGAGTGCATTAGAATGCATACAATATGGTTGATTGAGTTTAATGGAAGAAACACAGGGAAAATGCAAGGAAAAGCCCTGGGTTATATAGCTCTCCTTTTTTTGTCTGTTTGCATCTGTGGGAAATTAGTGTCAGGCTTGAATATTCAGTGACTTTGTACTTATTATTTACCTTATTGGGGACATTGATCTAAGTAAAACATTTAATAATAACTTAACTTAGATCAATGTCCCCAATAAGGTAAATAATAAGTACAAAGTCACTGAATATTCCAGCCTGACACTAATTTCCCACACTTCCCTGTGTTCAAGTTGCCCACTCGTTGGTAACTCTCTTGCAGGCTTGCTGCAAGCATGCTGTTGAAAGTACAACTGGGAGATGTCCAAAAGTTTGTTCGGATTACAGAAATAAATCTGATCGAGTTTCTGAGTGCAGGTAAGAAATTGGGATCATTGGGAAATTGTCCTCAATGTGATACTCAATGGTTATCCACTGGGTGGATCTGTGGCTTCATCTATTGTATTGCAGACAGCAATTATTCAAGATTAAGTGAATATTTAGTGAGTAGATTTAGAAATCACTGGATACATCCAATGACATTTCTGTTTACAAAAGCTTTTGTGCCCGTTTCTAGCATTTGCAAAGTTTGGTGTCCCAGCTGTAACGGAAGGTGTGAAAGTTTTTGACAGTTCGGGGACCGAATTGGATGACGATGTTTTTGAGGAGGTAGCAAGAGATGCATCCACTGGGGTGCTAATCATCAAATATGACACAGGTTTGATTACATTTGTAATATATATTTAATGAATAAGTTATTTGTCATGTGAAGCTTACATTCGATTAGATAAGGGACATCTTTATGAGGAAACTGTGTATAATCTTTTTATTTATTTATCCTGTCTCCACGCTAGCCTCATCTGAGCAGTCTGTCTCCACGCTAGCCTCATCTGAGTGGTCCCAACCATCATCCCTGGATTTGTCAGGGTCCCAGCCATCATCCCTGGATTCGTCAGGATCACAGGATACTGTCATCATTTCAGAGGACCCTTCACGAAAACGCCATAGGCTGGATACAGAGGCCAAGCAAGTAAGAGTTGACACACATGTAATATGTATGCATCACCCTGTGATTCACAACTCAGAAATGCATGTTTTTTACTGTCAATGTTATGCCCCCATCTTTTCCATTGTACTGGTCGCGTGCCTGTAAGAATATTGTAGCTCACTTGAGATTGGATGGATCTCTCAAATTATCATCTCCACGAGTCAGAAGCATGCTAGACAGACCTCAGATAGGGTTAAAACTGATATTAAGGATACTTATCCTTTACCTTAACTTTGAATTGCAGTCTACAGTATATTCCTAACACTGAATTGTTTTTTGTGCATGTGCTTTTGTGCTTCAAGTTGGTGGAATCCATTCTTTGTGAGAAATCTGGTGGAGAACGCATAATAAATGAATACAATCGAACCAAGTCCTTGCACGATGACAACAGAAGAGTACAGCAACTTGCAATGGGCCTGGTCTACAAGATACACTACGCGACCAAGGTACCCATGTACATGTCAAAATACTTCCCAAAGGTCAGTGAATACCACGATCACAACACCAGAGGGAGCTCCACAAATCATGTAAAACCCAGATTCGGCTCAAACAAGGGACTAAACACGTTTCGCAATTATGCCACATCAATGTGGAACGCCCTACCTAAAGCTGTAAAGGAATGTGAATCACTACCCACTTTCAAAAACACTCTCAAAAAACACCTACGTGAGACTGCAATTCGAAACTGGCCCCTACAAATGTCCTAACCTAGTTGTACAGTAAATTACCAAGTAAGGCTTTGTCAATATTCCAATGTACAGTGTAAAATGTGTGTGTCCCCTACCCAACCCCCCCCCCCCCCCCCCCCCCCCCAACCTCCAATGTACAGCCCTCACCCAACCCCACCCCACCCAACCAACCTCCTCCAATGTACAGTTTCTACGCCAAATGTATATACACTCCTTTTCTGGACACTTTTGTATCACAAACAGTACTGTATTTGCAAATCTGATATGTCATAAATGTATAGATGTAGCAGTACTGTCTATCTGTATGTCATGTATGTCATATATGTTATGATGAATTGAAAATGGGGGACCCTGATGTAAACAAGACGAAAGTCTTTCTCTGGTCTGCATCCTCTTAACAATTGTATGTATTGAGCTGTACTGTACTGTACCCATTCTGCAATCTGTTAATAAACTTTTCAATCAATCAATCAAAAGGAAAATGGTGAACCTATTGGCAGCTGACTTGACAGAGAAGAATGGGTAATTAGCTCCTTGTTTTTAGTTTGTTCTCAATCTAGCTTTCCGATTAATTTGAAATCTAAATGAAATCCAGGGAATATGACTGAGAAATACATTCTTCTTTAATCTTAATCTTCCAGTACTTCACCACCCAGACATCTGAAAGAAAAGTATGTCAGAGGAATCGTGACCTTATTCCCCTACCTCAGTGACCCACACTCTAAGAATGGCTATGTGAGTTGCACACAGTAATGGTTGTGGCAATATTGATACATTTTTAATCCTACCAGAGCATGCTGTTTTTCACTTTTAAATGTGAAGTGTCTGTTTTTATTCCACCCTCCAAGGAGCATTATTATGATGGCCAGAGTGGCAGTGGATACTTGGCCTGGAGGATTAAAACTATTCAGAGAACCGCTGCTAAAGACAAACGATCATCATTTGGAGGTAACACTAATAATGCATATCTTGAGTACAACGAGTTGATTAACAAAACAAGCGGCATTATTGATTACTGTATACAGGGCCGTAGCCAGGGTTTAGAAATTAGGGAGGTCCATTTATTTTTTTGGCCCAGACCGGCCCACTATAATTGGTTGGACACCACCCAGCCAGGGTTTAGAAATTAGGGAGGTACATTTTTTTTTTATACAAACTTTATTATCTAGAGATCAACTTAAGGTCAGTCACTCACAAAGTAATTTACAGGACGTGGGGGCACTTACAGGTGAGTGGCCTAAAGAGTGCACCAAAGCCCTGTGGTCTCTTATGCATTTATAATTTGGTGAATGGGCTAAATGCATACCAAAATGAGTTATACAACCCAACCTATTCATTCAAAATGCATTATCTATAATAAAGTCACCTGTTGTTGGTAAAAAAAATTTTTTTTTTTACTGAAGTATTAATATATTTCTCCACTTCTTGGCTCACTGAAAGTACACAAAATAAGGACAGACAAAGACAGAGACACAAAAAGCTGTACAATTTAAACAATACCATACTGGTAATGAGCAAATATGAGCAATTAATGCATGGAGCTGTTCCATCTTATTTCATTTGATACTAACTACTCAGTTCATACAGATTTCAAGTATCCAAATATCCATGATGAATATTGCATAAGGTTTACACAGTAAATAGATCACCTGTTTTATATTCATGCTCAGAGAGGAGTAATAGTTAGATCTTTATGTGTGATTTATATGTCAATTAAATCAATGGTGTGCTTGTTTGGTTGGGGAGTTTGACCTCGGTGGCCTCATAGCTGGCTACGGCCATGACTGTGTACCTGCAGAACTCCATCAATCAGGCCTTTGGTAGATTCTTTTTTTTTGTGTTTTTCCCCATATTCTGTAGAATCCTGTGGAGAACCATCTCGTGGAGGAGGACCAACTGCCAGACGAGATTCCCATGTTGTTGCAGAGACTGCCCTGAGCGAAGAGGAGTGCAAGGAAGCAATCTCACTAATGAAACATTCAGCTGATGAGGACACAGTGAAGAACAAGATGAAACTGACATTTGACTATAGGCACAACAAGGTCCTCGACCCCCAGCAGTCAAGCAACATACTGTCTGACTTTCCACGTTTCCAAGACGTCAAGGGCTTGGTAATTATCTATAGTTAGTAGAAAAGACTCACGCACATCCCAAGTGTATAGTCACGGGTGCTAGACTCAAAATAGATCTGTAATGTTGTGGAAAAAAAGTCTGCACACCGTCTGTAGTGTTCCCAAGTTTTAATATACTTGAACACAACGTTTCGGCCTGTGGTAATTATCTGCCATTATTTTGACCATTTTGTGACACTTGAATGATAGACGGTAGATGTATTGTACCTCAACTAGCACCCACTAACTTTGGTTGGCTGTGAAATCCTGAAATTGTCCCCCAATCACCCCTCTCCAGGTTGAACAGGATTTCGTTCTGATGTTTGGAGAAGGTGTATCGGGCAAGCTTCTGGAAAAGTGGCCGACCACATACAAGAAAAAGATCATCCAACAATGCAGACGGCTTCCATCCACCAGTGAGCTTCAAGAGCTCCTGCTGATAGCTGATCCTCCTGAGGATGACACTGAAGTGGATGCTGACGTTGGTAAGCTGCTTTTGAGCATACCATTCTTGTTGTTTTTCACTGAACTTCTGTGAAAAATGTACGAGGCATTTTGTATTATCAACCAGTCAAAAGTGTCTTCCCATTCACTTGAATGAGTGCATCCAAGATTTTTACTGGTACTGTATATTCATATTTTGAGTGGCAGAGCTTCTTGTGATGAACTGCTGTCTTTTATCTTATTTTGTAAAAATACTGCTAACATTGCAGATGGACTGAATTTTGTTTATGGTCTACATAATTCAAGTGTCTTAACATCCAACTTGTATCGTTACAGGTTGGGACAGTGACCTCTCATCGATTCTACTGCTGTTGCACTTGATCCCACCCTCTGCTCAGGGGCGGAAGAGACCAGGGAAGGTGTCGGCGTCCAACGCGGAGCAGCATCTTGTGATCTTCAAGAAGGTTGGTATTTTCTCCTAATGTACAAATTTATAATTATAATGCTACAATCATGTAATTATTATTATAATTTTTTTTTATATTCCCCCCCTCCTTTTTCTCTGTTTTTCTCCCATTCCAATGTTAGTCGTTATGCCAATTCTTAGCCCCTTTCGTGACTGCGATGCAAGCCAGGGGCTCGAATACGCAGTCACTGGCTCCCACGTTACTAGCCATGTTAATGTGCACATCAATCACTGCTTAAAAGCGAGCGGTGGGTCAAATATATCACGTAGACATTTCAAAGGTACCCAGCGTTCCATTAGGGTTTCACACACACACGCGGCAGGGTTTGAAAGCTCGGCGTTGCTAATAAAAATTTTAAATATTTTTTATAAACTGGTCAACACTGCTCAAAACGGCTGTATTTCCGTATTTGGCTGCCTGGTGCGCCTGTGCTGTGATCACAGCGCATGCGCATCATGCACCCAACGCCGGAAATAATGCACTGCCAATTGTGTTAGTATGACGGCCGGCCAAGTCGGAAGCAACGCAGAGAGCTGGGCTCGATACCAGTATCTCCTGTGTTGGTGACGAGCGCCTTGCCCGCTGCGCCACCCAGCCGCCACAATCATGTAATTCTAATTGTTTCTCCATGTGTGTTTGTCTTCTCAGACTGGAACAAGCATCCAAGAGCATCTTGATGCCATCACTACCAGCAATCAACCCTATCTCCTGGCTGTTGGAGTGAAGAAGAATGCGATCCACCGGTTCTACATCATTCTTGACAAGAAGGCCATACCTTGCAAGTCAATCTCTTCTCTTGGTGCTTTAGATGAACGCTTTAAGGCACATTATGTGTTTGGCACAGCATACAACACCATGCTGCGCAACATGTACACGTTCCTCCAGACCACTGTGTACAGTATTGATGTTGGGAAAGTCAAGGAGAGTCCTCGTGTTGCTGAAGTTAGGGCGAAGTTGCTTCATTAGTGCATGAGGCTTCTCCTCCGCCATGAAGTGTTTTGATTGTCGGAAGGAGTTAGGTTGTACAAATAGGCTTGTTAGGCATTTGCGAATAGTTCACGGTTATGTTCAAGGAAAAAAGCTTCGCCTTAAATGTGCTCAGACTGGATGTGGCTATAGGTTTGGTACGTTTTCAGGTTTTAGGAAACATTTAGACAACAAACACACTGAGTATATTGACCAAGAGGTTGACACTGATGTTAATGTAAACAGTGTAGGAGAGGCGGTGATCGCTAATGTAGATGAGACCGCCACAACATCTGATGTCGATGCGACGGCCACATGTGGACTGTTCAGAAACTCTAATAGGAGCACTCTCGATATGTGTGCAACTGCTGTTGCACAACTCAAGGCTGCTGGAACCAGTCAGTCTACTGTAAAAAGTTTTGTCTCAACCATAGAAGAAGTTATTTCTGAGATTCATAGTCACGCTAAAGATGCAGCTCTACAGTGCTTATCTCCACAGGACACAGAAAATAAGAACAGCATAGAACAGTCATTCCAAAAGTTGGAAAACCCATTCACACACTTAAATTCTGAGGCAAAAATAAACAAACACTTCAAAGAGAAATGGGGAAAAGTTGAACCCGTTGAAAAGGTGCTTGGCACAAGATTTGACAGCAGAAGAAACAAAACTACTGGGACATATGACCAGGACCAAGTTTGCATATGTTCCCATTTTGGAAACGCTGAAGAGCATTTTTCAAAACCCAGAACTTGCAGACATGTTAAAGCCCAGGCACATGACTAAGGAAGGTGTGTATGCAGACTTGAGAGATGCCACCTATTTGAAAGAAAGTCCCCTGTTTTCAGTAGAAAAAGATTCCTTTCAAATTCAACTTTTTTATGATGACTTTGAAACTGCAAATCCATTGGGCTCTAAAAAGGGTATACATAAATTAGGTGGTGTATACTTTACATTAAGAAATTTCCCCCCAATCTATAATTCCTCTTTGATTAATATTCATTTGTGTGCTCTTTTCCATGCTATGATTTCAATTTGATACTTGAGCCACTTGTCAATGATCTGAAAGTACTGGAGACAGAGGGACTTAAAATTCCCATGTTTAGACACGTAATTCGTGGTACCATAGTTCAGGTCACTGGGGATAACCTTGGCTTGCATGGTCTGTTTGGGTTTGTGGAGTCATTTGGGGCTCGGTATTGCTGTCGTTTCTGTCTCCTTGAGAAAGCTCGTTTTCAGACTGTATTCTGTGAAGATGATCCGGCTGTTGTACTAAGAACTGTTGAGATGCACGCACAACACTGTCAAACTATACAGACAGATCCTACGCTACCTCATATATATGGCGTGAAACGCAGTTGTCTGTTGAATTCACTTGAGTATTTCAACACAGCCACAAACTTCTCTGTAGATATCATGCATGATATTTTAGAGGGGGTTGCTCAGTTTGAGGTGAAACTTATTCTCAAGTACATTCTTCAGGAGAAACTTCTAAATGCTGAACAACTGGCTGGCAGAATACATGCTTTTGACTATGGTTACAATCAGCAGCGAAACTGTCCGCCAAGAGTCAAGTTGTTGGATGAAAGTAAGGATTTGGGGTTGAATGCCACACAGTCTTGGTGATTGTTGCGCAATATGCCTCTGATATTTGGTGATTTAATACAGACTGATGATAAGTACTGGCATCTTCTGCTTTTGCTTCTACAGATTGTTAACATTGTATTTTCACCAGTCCTGTCATATGGCATGACCATTTATCTCAAACATGTAATCACTGATCATCATCGGCTCTTCAAGCAGTTATTTCCTAGAAGCAACCTATTGCCAAAGCATCACTTCATGATACATTACCCTCGTAATATAAGGAACATTGGCCCAATTCTGCACATGTGGTGCATGCGTTATGAAGCTAAACATAACTTCTTTAAGAGACAATTAAAAAGCTTTAAAAACATTACAAAGACATTAGCCCAAAAGCACCAAAGTTGTATGGCAATGTATCGGGAGTCCTTTACCAAAGAAAGATTAACCATAGGTCCAGGAAAGATGGTGGCACTTGTTGAGCTCAAAGAAGGTCCAGAGATTGCTTCCTTATTTGGAGATGTAACCAGTGTTTTTTCTGCCAAGTGGATAAAACATCATGGTACAGAGTACCGCTGTGACTTGATTATCTGTACTGAGGTAGCATTTGAGATGCCTGTGTTTTGTAAGATCAAGACTATTGCTGTGAAAGATGACAGTGTATTGCTCTGTGGAAAACTGATGGAAACCATGTGTTTTGATGACCATTACCATGCCTTTAAGGTCAGACTGCATCCAGACGGAGTTGTAAAGGTCTTGGATATAAATCAGCTGTGTTACTTCAAACCATTTGATATTCAAATGAATTATCGAACGACAGATTGCTCAAAGTATATTGTTCCATATTGCCACTTTATGCAGACCTGCTAATGTGATTGTTTTATTACTGCATCCAGACGGAGTTGTAAATAGGGTTGGGTACCGAAAACCGGTTCCTAACTTCCGGAAGTAACATATTTGCATTTCGATTCTTAATTTTTTATTTTTTTTACTTTGTTAATTAATACCATAGTTACAGTACAGCAACCAAATTAAACTGTATCAAGTCAACTGAAAATGTGAATAGTATGAAAAAATGTACACATTTTCAAAAGAAATCTGAACCGGAATCGTTCAAATCCAAACGATGCCCAACCCTATATAGTTGTAAAGGTGTTGTATAAATCAGCTGTGAAGTATTGTTCCATATTGCACTTTATGCAGACCTGCTGAGGTCAATGTATATTTATGTTTTATTTTTTTATAAGCCTGCCTGACCCTGCCTGACCAACAATAAAATTGTTGAAATCATTATTTTGTGGTAACTTGTGATTTTTAATGTATATTGTATGTAAATACAATTTCACACTATACAAGAGTAAATTAAGTGTAAAATTAACACCAGTGAGGTTTATTTTCACCAATATAGTGTCCGGTTTCATTGACACTGTGCAGTGTTAATGGGTGTTATTTGCAGAGCTGTTTTTTCACTACAAGTGAGTAAATTATCAACACAGTACTGTGTAATGTCAACACTTCAGCAGAGTTATTTGACCTCAGTGTTAACTTTTAATAACTCAATGCAGTGTTAATGAGCATTGGAATTCAACTCAATCAGAGTTAATTTGTTATCACATAAGAGTAAATTATCAACACTTCTGAGAATAATAATTACACTCTCAAGTGTTATTAAACATATAGTGTTAAGTTTAAATAACACCATACAGTGTAAGCAAGTGTTACATTTGTACTCTATTTAGAGTTAATTTAACTCAAAAAATTTAACACAGGAGCAAGAGTCGATTTAACACTATTCGTAGTTGGAGTCATATACACTCTGGAATAGTGTTAAATTCGACTCTTTAAGTGTTAATTTGACACTGCGAATTTTACTGTGTACTCTGTCTCCCTCTCAGCCTTCCTACTGTCTCAGTAAATAACCTTCTCTCCTGTGTCTCCTCTCCTGTGTCTCCCTCTCAGCCTTCCTACTGTCTCAGTAAAGAACCTTCTCTCCTGTGTCTCCCCTACTCTGTCTCCCTCTCAGCCTTCCTACTGTCTCAATAAAGAACCTTCTCTCCTGTGTCTCCTCTACTCTGTCTCCCTCCCAGCCTTCCTACTGTCTCAATAAAGAACCTTCTCTCCTGTGTCTCTCCTACTCTGTCTCCCTCTCAGCCTTCCTACTGTCTCAATAAAGAACCTTCTCTCCTGTGTCTCCCCTACTCTGTCTCCCTCTCAGCCTTCCTACTGTCTCAGTAAATAACCTTCTCTCCTGTGTCTCCTCTCCTGTGTCTCTCTCTCAGCCTTCTTACTGTCTCAGTAAAGAACCTTCTCTCCTGTGTCTCCCCTACTCTGTCTCCCTCTCAGCCTTCCTACTGTCTCAATAAAGAACATTATCTCCCGTGTGTCTCTCCCTACTCTGTCTCTCTCTCAGCCTTCCTACTGTCTCAATAAAGAACATTATCTCCCGTGTGTCTCTCCCTACTCTGTCTCCCTCTCAGCCTTCCTACTGTCTCAATAAAGAACATTATCTCCCGTGTGTCTCTCCCTACTCTGTCTCCCTCTCAGCCTTCCTACAGTCTAAATAAAGAACCTTCTCTCCCATTTTCTTTTATTACCTGAAACTCATTGGCCTTGGCCATGGAACATACAGTATAAAATAATACACTTGCATTGAGTACACATTGTGTACCGCACCCCCCCCCCCCCCCCCCACATTTATAAGATAACATGATTTATTCCATTCATGTCTTAAATATAATGGATTCTTTTTCATTTTCACATTTGATCCCAAAAAAAATTTGAATTGAGAAAATGTGATCCAGCAGAGGTAAACGGCAAATATGAACCATTATGCCGTTTAGATTGCTTGTAATTGAGATTAAGTTGACGTCTATTTTTACATGAATTGTTAGGGCTTCATTGTTTTAAAATCCCAATAATGTTGTTGGTCCACCAGACCAGGGCCCCGTTCCCCGTACCTGGCTAACTGAGTTAGCCGGATAATTTCCAGTATAGCCTGACTTAAGCCAGATCTTTCTGTTCCCCGAAGTCGGATTTTCTAAATCACCATGGTAACAGATCAGAAAGTTTGAACCTGGTTGGGAGCAGGGTTTAAGTTCAGTTAGCTGGATGAACCATGGCCACGCCCCCACAAAGAAATGCCAGCTCGCTTCCTGAAATATTTCTCACAGTCTAGAGATCCCATTATACCATTCTGAATTATGTTTCTGTGCTTCGTTTTCCTAGAGGGGGCTTTTGAAATGTATAATAATAGAACTAAATGCTGATAATAAATCATATTCAGCCTATAGATTTACTTTGTCCTAAATAAAATAATGCACGTCATATACGGCGCTCGGAGTGCGATACACGCTGCATGTGGTTATTTTAATAACGGCGCATTGCAAATGTGAATCCCGCGGGGATATTTTTAATGAATGAAACCTATCGGCCGTTTGGCTCTGATTAGTTTCATATATTCTCCGCTGTAGATTTGCTTAACGGAGCGCCCGGATTGTGTTTCATTCAAGCATAAAATTGAAGTGTCTATGCGTGGATTGTGGTTTTTGTGGATTATGAATTACGAGGACTCTGAGGATTGTTGAATTGTATCATCACTCACACGTTATTGTGATATATAACTGGGATTAAAATGTCTGATGAGAATGAGATGCGCTGTTTGACGGATTTGAGAAATTGAATGAGCCGTTGACATCACATTAATGCATTTGAGAATAAAGAGATAAAACTTCATTCAAAAGAAAAATATTCGAAACACGGGTCTCTTGTCCATTGACGGATACACAATGAATATATCCCGTCTGGCACAGTGGTGCAACGCCTAGTGCTCTCGCCTGTCAACCGGCCGACCTGAGTTCGAGACCCCGCGTTTCCAATATAATTTTTTTGGAATATAATATTAATGATTATACGCAAAAGTAGCCTAGTTTTAAGTTAAAATATTATAAATCTACATGCATTGAGGATGTCATTTTTTATATAGCTCTCAACGTGCACCAAATTGAATTATTCCTACATTGCAAAAAGAAGAAAAAGACTAGAAGAAGGGGGGATTCGAACGCGGGCCGTCTGCGTGAAAGTCAAAACGACCAACCGTCACACCACAGTGCAGATAAGTAAAACATCCACCATACATCCATCAATGGGTAAGAGAGCCGTATCCTTATTCTGAAACGGTTGAACTAATTATTTTCGCTAGCAAGATCTCATTTGATTATCCATTCCATGAACCTACTGCCAGCAGGGCACGTTTAAAGAAATATAATCTGATTGATTGGGGTAATGAGGGACTTAAAATTTGCCTATAGATTATGCATTTAACTTGTCGGCGAGGCTATTGAGCCGTACTGCAATCTGTTAATAAAGTTTTAAATCAATCAATCAATCAATGCCGTTAGAAAATCAGGATTTCTGCGATCAACACTTGCTGTCTTCTCAGCTGAGGCGGGCGCGCGCACTGATCCTGAGTATCAAGTCTGGTTCGAGTTAACGAGACTGAATCCACCTTCGAGGAACAGGAAAATCCCGGCTTCAGACATCGGGTTAATTGAATCTGGATAATGGGACTCTTGATCGACTTAGTTGAACCAGGTACGGGGAATAGGGCCCAGAGAACACTGGGAGAGTACCAACAACAACACAAACACCACACAAGGGTTAATTGACTTGTATACTCAAACCAAGGTCTGTTCAAGACAAGTCAGTTCATTCTGCTGCCATCCTAATAACGAGAACTAACGAGACCAGCTTTTTGTCCTATCTTTAGTTCACCTGGAAATTCAGTCATAGCAGCATGGGGGAAGGGAGGTAGAAGGGGGGACATGGCAGAAGAGGTAATAATAGCAATAATCATACTAATGAACATAGAACATAGTAGTTGATGTGATGATAGTAGTGAATGGCAGGATCCAAACAGTAATAACAGTGATAGTGGTCCATAATAATAATCATCATCAATCAATCAATCAATCAATCAATCAATCAATCAATCAATCAATCAATCAATCAATCAATCAATCAATCAATCAATCAATCAATCAATCAATCAAGGAGTATATATTTTTATATTGTATTATGAATTTGATTAGGGTTTTTATTGTTGTTTTAATTGTCTGTATGACATGTAAATGTTGTGAGTGTATAAGGGTTTTTATTGTTGTTTTAATTGTCTGTATGACATGTAAATGTTATGAGTGTATAAGGGTTTTTATTGTTGTTTTAATTGTCTGTATGACATGTAAATGTTGTGAGTGTATAAGTCTGTAACTGTATTTTATGTGTTATGGACCCCAGGAAGAATAGCCCCAGCACTGCTGTGGCTAATGGGGATCCAAATAAACTTAAACTTAAACTTAAACTTAATCAATCAATCAATCAACCTTTATTTATTCTCAAAATTATAATTGAGATCACCCTCATTTTCAATGTAGTTGAGACTTTACAGACATTTCAATGCACACATTTCTACAACATAACAATAATAAATATGAATAGCTATCTACATAGTACTCTCAGTCCAGAGTGCACCACAGCAATTAGTATAAAATATATATATATATTTTTTTATCCACTTTTTCTCCCATTTTCTATATTTTTCTCCCATCCCAATTTCGTATCATCCAATTCAACCCTCCCCTGTCACGAACGCTGTTTCTTGCCTCCCACAAGCCGGCTGCAATGTGGACTAAGTCATACATAGCACAAGTCCCCTCCGGTACTTGAGGTAACAGCAGTCGCATCTTTTCACCTGCGCAGCTCGATCTCTCAGTGGCGAGGAGTAACGCGTGGGAGGCTCACGCTGCCCCCGACTTCCTGATTCTACTGCGCAGGCGCACCAACCGACCTGTAGGAGTCGCTGTCCACAACGCCCGATCCCCACCCTTCAGTTTCCCTCCCCGTAATACGGCCAATGTGTATTACTGCGGACGACCAGCTAAACTGAAAACAATGTGGAGAGCTGGATTCGAACACGCAAACCCAGCGTCTCCACATTGGTGGCGAGTGCCTTGCCCACTACACCACCTAGCCGCCCCAAGTAGTATAAAATAAATTATACAAAAAATGAACATGGGCATAAAATCAGCACACAAATTGACACAATAAAAAAATTGCATTTAACTTCAGACATAAGAATAGGTATAAAAGACAATAAAAGTAGTGTAATGTAGACGTGCAGATTTAAGAATAGGCATAAAATAAGTACAATAGTGGGAGAAATCGGGTGTTTTTCAATGTATGTGATGTATAGATTGGGGGGAGATGATAGCATCTAACGGTGCCAGGTCAGAGAGGTCGAAATGTGCATGGCTTAGCAGAGGGTAGTGGAAGAAGCGGTTCAGAGGCAGGAGGCAGGCCGTGTTAGCAGGGCAGAATGTTTACATTCCGATCGAGAACATCAACAAGCTGATACGAACTGCAGGCACAATGGAGCGAGGGAGGGAGGTTTGACATCATTAATAAAACAAACGTTTTGAAATGTGTTTAAAGGTTATAGCTGTTGTCATGGCAGCGGCACATGCCAAACAGACGACGACGTGATACCGGCTGATTGATCAGAATCTAACAATAGTATAATGTCGCTCGAAGGCATGTTACCCCCCCCCCCCCCCCCCCCCCCCCCGGAAAAGTCAGTCCCCCGAACACCTCACACACATCAATCCCCGCCACATCCCCACCCAAGAACGGCGATGGGAATGCCGACCCCACGGGCCGCTCCATCTACCTATAATAGTGGTCCATAATGAGGAGGAGGGCGGTGGAGCTCCAGTAATGCCTCCTTGACCTTTAGCGTACATCAGGTCCAGTGTCTTGTTAGCCCCTGTCTTGCAGGTCACATACTGGCTGAAGTCGCCCTTTGGGTACCTTGACGCGGTGGAAGTCCCCATTAATCGTGATGAATGCGTCCGGGCGTTTTGCCTGTAGTTCCGCGACCGCAGAGTTGACAGCGCCGCTCGCCTGCGCTCGGCGGGATGTGGCTACGGTGATGAGTGTTAGCTCCCGTGCTAGTAGTAAGGTCACAGAGTTAGGAGCCAACGGAGGTGTTTTTTTATGTGGCCAGGATTACACCGGCTGGAGTTAACAAAGACAACAAGCGCTCCCATATTTTCTCCGTCGGCGTGCGGCACCGGGAAGCCCTCTTGTTCGACGGTGCCGTCCGCAATGTTTACGTTAAGCCATGCCTCCGTGAAGAAACATCTAGAACAGGGGTATTCAATTAGAATTCAACAAGGTCCAGTTAGAGACATTTTCCTCAAGCAAAGGTCCGAACATCATAAGGTCTAGATTGCATTATGATGCAGTGCCATATATATGTAACGGATGGTATCGTGAAGCGCAGTCAAGAAGGGCTGGCGTGAGTATGGGTTAAACTCACTCTCACATCCTCAAAAGACGCATACAGACGCAGCGCAAAAAAATCTAACCAATTCTGCTGCTTGTCTGCTGCTTGTCTGCTGCTTGTTGCTGCTTGTTGCTGCTTGTGTGCCACTTAAGTCTAGCACTCAGGGTGGTCTGGTGGCTGGGTGAACAAAGGGAGGGTACCTAACTTAAGTGCTTCCCCAGGGAGGGGGTCGGGGGCTACTGCCCTCAGACCCCCAAGATAATTTGTATATGGGCAGTCTGACTTGGGGTACTGACCATATATTAGTGTTGCAATGCATGATAAGTAAACAGTGAAAAAAGCTAAGAAATCCGATGGTGAAGAGAAGGAAAGTATAATTTAAGAGGGTTGTGTATTCTTAAAACATATAAAAAGGTAAGAACTAATGTAAAAGCTAGATGTGTTAAACTGTGGAATAGTCTTAGTGACGGGTTGAAGTTGTGTACCTCTCAGGGGAGATTTAAAAAGGCCCTGAAGGATAAAATAATTCAGGAGTACAGTATTTGAGTAAAACATCAAACATTTATTTTTCTCTTTTTTTTTTTCTTAAAAAAAATATATATATGTATATCTAGCAGCATATTTTAAGTTTTTCTTTCTTATATTAAAGTATATTTAGTTTTTAAGAATTGTAAAGGATAGGCAAAAATAAGCATGTGCTTCAGCCTATTCCTTTTTTCGGTAATTGAGTTTGGATTTTGTGTGTGAGCTTACTTTGAATATGCACATTTGTGATTTTTTCTTTTTTTCTTTTCCTTTTGAAAGTCCACATATGTGTGTTTTTGATTTATCTGTAAACAAAGACCGAAAATAAAACTATTCATCATCATATTCATCATCATGTTGTCACAACCGTTATATATATATATATATATATATATATACATATATATATTGAAGTAGCCTAGTATTTGTATCAACGTCTCTATGTAGTCAACAACTGACTGTAAAATCAAATAAATAACGTACAATTTCAACAATATTTCTTGTAAATGTTCACATTGAACTGGAGGGATTATAAATAATAAGGACTCTAATAATGAATAATATTATTTCAAGTAAAATAAGGGCTGCATTTAAATATAAAAATACATAACAGAGCTTTTGAATGTTCTTTTAAAAAAAATTAAATAAAAAGTGCAGCTTGAGTTTCCCCCTCTTTTTTGTTAAAGGGGAACTATCTTATAAATGGCATTTTTCAGTGTTTAGCATTGTTTCCTAGCTATGTGGACTTATATTAATATGATCTATGTCTCTAATTCTCATATTGGCGCATTCTTCCAATTCTCCTCTCACAATATTCACCCTCACTGAACTGAGTCATCTGAAAATGTGCTGATCTGTGATGTCAGAGAGACACCGCTGCATGATAATGTTCAGGCGAGGCAGTGGTTTACCATTGTGGTTGGTGCCCAGGCTCAAAACGGCTTAAGATCTTGAGGTAGAAAAATGCTGTTTTTGAGGACTTGATTAGAAATACAAAACAATGTATTAAAAAAAATAAAAAATTACAGAGGTGTTCCATAGACTCACAGGAATTGTGTAAAAGTGCCCAAATAGTGAAAGAAATAGTAAAATAGTTCCCCTTTAACTCCATTTCACATCTTAAGAGTCTTTCATAATAAAACTATTTTATAAAAAAACAATCTCAACACATCTTAACAATTGAACAGTTTTAACACCTCCTTTTCTCCCCACTCCCCCACTTCCTCTTGATCAGTGACAGAAACGAGCTCGAGCTTGTCCTGCCAGCATTTTGAATCTGGGCTGGAATGGTGTCAAGGCCATTCTCACGCAGCACATGTCTAGGTGCTCATTGGTGAGCCTGGAACGAAAATGTACTTTTAATAATGTTCATCGTGGAGAAAGCTGCCTCATGCGCTGTATGTTGAGCCAAACATGGTCAAGATGTACAGGAGCAACTTTCCTCAGAAGTGGGAAAGCTGTCTCCGACACCATTTGGATCCAGAAAGTGGGTCAGTTCCTCCAAAATGCTGTTTCAGGGCCACGTCTACTTGGAGATCGACGAGTTGCATCTGGAGAGGCCCAGCATTTAATAATAATGCAGGACCTGTTGCAGAGGTCTTTATTCGGCATGCAACGACACTCAATGTTTTAGTGGTACACACAGCGGTTAGTTTTTTTAGCACACACACCGGAACACACAATTTCTAAAGAACAATTTGTCTCTTTAGAATCGCCGATGCGATTCGTCTCTGCGATTAACCCATCCCGTCGTCCTTCCCCCCCAAGGGCAGCCGGGAGCAGACAGGCGTCAACGTGAGCCGCGCCAGGGGACCAATCCAAGTGCTCCTGTCCGTCTTCGTCAAGGACGCCACAGCGTTAGCGATCTGTTGTTGTGCATGTTTTTCCATTGGGTTTATCTTATCGGGGGGGAAACCCTTGCGAGAACGGGGAGAACATGCAAACTCCACACAGAAAGGCCTGGGAGATACCCCACCTGGGTACCTGGCATCATGGAAACCTGGTCCCCAAGCGGGAATCGAACCCTGGACCTTCTTGCTGTGAGGCGACAGTGTTAACCACTACACCACCGTGCCGCCGTGAGCATGTCTTGAAGTGATGTGTGACCAGTGCTTCCTTTGAGAACCCCCCTGACATCTGTGATGAGGAAAGGGTTCTGAATGAACAGGGTGACCCGCTGTCCAAGGCTGAAGCTGAAGCTGTCAAAACATTTGCGGAAATTTACAATCATCTTTTCAACAAAGTCAACAAACGAAGACAGATCTCTCTGTCCCCGAACCTGTTCCTGCAGTGTTGAGAAGTGCACACAGTCTCCCTGCAGGTCTTCCTTGAACACCTCACGTTTCCTCCGGAAGGAGCAGACAGCTGTCATCCGGTCACAAACTGAATTGTCCTGTAGCTTTAAATTCAGTTCATTCAGGTGTGACGTGATATCAACCAAAAAAGCCACAATATCCATCTTCTTCTCATCTTCTAAAAATGGTGAAAATGGTGTTGCCTTCTCGCTCTTCAGCTGTGCCAGGAAAGCTGCCATTTCCCTTTGGATAGACCAGAAGCGCTCCAACACCCAGCCTTTTGCTGAGCCATCGGACGTTGTTGTGCAGCAGAAGGTCATCAGCATTTGCATCGACTTCCCTGAGGAATTCCCTGAGCTTGCAAGGCTGACGGGAAGAGGATGCCCTGAGACAGTTCATCATTCTCATCACTGTGTTCATCACCTCCGCACACTCGTCTGACAGGGCGGAGCACAGGACCGATTGGTGAATTATGCAACGGTAAGAGATGAGCTCAGGATGGTCCACTTTCATTCTATAGCCACAGCTCCTTTCTCTCTCCCTGCCACGGCAGGGGCTCCATCTGTGGTCACTGAAATCACCCGTTTCATCTCTATTCCCCTCTTCATTAACATTATCCTTTATGGCCAGGTAGATGTTACATAGAGTAACAGCTGAGCATCGTCAGACACATCAGTGAGTGGACTCATCAACAGCTAAGCCTATACGCATGGAGCCTTATGGATGGCTTCATCCAGCTGTGCTAGCACATTATGGGTTAATAGTTCCGTTGTCTTTGTGGCTGATGATTAGGGTTGGGTACCATTCACATTTGAACCGATACCGGTACCCAACCGTACCTTTTTTCTGTACTTTAGTCTCTAAAAGTGTAATCTACCTACCTCAGTTGTAAAAATTATTATCATTATTGATTATTGATTATTATAAAACATTTTATATATATACATACATTTTATTATATATATAATATATAATATTGCAGCGAGCATTGTCTGCGTCTAGCTTTGTAAAGTGTAACAACATTTCCCAGACTGCTTTGTTGCTGAATCAAGTAAAATCCTCCTGTAGGTAAGCGTGTATTGTCCGTGTGAACGTTGACGTGACTGTAGGTAAGCGTGTATTGTGCGTGTGAACGTTGGCGTGTATTGTGCAGCAAACTTCATAGGTTTAGTTTTGCGGTAAACGAAACGTTGACATCATCGGACTTAAAAAAAGAAATGATAAATGTTTTTAATACAAAAATATTTAAATGTACCAAAAGGGGTACGTCGTCTGGGTCCGGGTCCGCCTATTAGTGACCCCTGATCTAGAAGCAGCTGCTTTCAACATGGATACATAATCACAGAAGACGTTCGCGGTTGGATTTATTAGATTATCTCCAAAAAGGTCACTGTTTTTCCGTGTTGGACTACAGAGCCTCTGAAAGGGGTACGATCGCACCTGACCGATCGTTGGAGAGCTACGGTAACGGTAAGCTAGCGATAAAAAAAGCTAGCAACAAAAACAAAGTGCAGCATTATTGGAGATATTAAAAAAATAGTAACTACAGACAGTGCTTTGATGTCATAATATACAACATTGTCGATCCCAGGGGTCTACTAACAAGACCTGACCACCATCTCTTTGGATGGGGAGTCATACTGTATTTAAGAATATGTCATACATATCATTGTTTTTCTTTCATATTTGAAGTCACTGGTAAATTACTGACATCACAGAATGGTTAATTCAGTCCAAAAGTGAAGCTATGTTCCACTTAGACCAGCTTCTATGCATTCGCCATCCAGTGGTTTCTGCCACAGAGTCCTGCGTGATTCCCAGTCGTATGTCAGAGATCCTGATTAACTTTAAACATCTTTAAAACTCCCTTCAAAATGTAGTACATTGTAATGTTACTCAACGTAATATCATATAAAATGTTATTATTTTATCTGAATACGTTTGTTTTGCAGCTACTGTAGTTTCATTGTTGCCGCCATGTTTAGATTTAGAGTAAAAAACCCTGCAGTGCTCTGTCTGCGCATGTAGACTGTCTGCGCATGTAGACTGTCTGCGCATGTAGACTTGTCTCCGCATGTAGACTGTCTGCGCATGTAGACTTGTCTCCGCATGTAGACTGTCTGCGCATGTAGACTTGTCTCCGCATGTAGACTGTCTCCGCATGTAGACTGTCTCTGCTGTCGCCCTCAGTGTAGGAGCTGTGTTGTGGCCATTCCCCACATAAATAACATCTAATGAAGATCGTGTGAATAGTCACGTCAAGAGAACTCATGTATGTATCTACGGTGTTTTGAACAGCATTCAACAGCCTCGCTTGCAACCGAGAAGCCTGTGATCGAACGCTATGAATGATTCACTGCGTTCTCAAAATTATCTGGATTTTGCCAGTGTGGGTATATTTTTGGCCATGTATTTTGAAAGATCTGTTTCTTTCTAGTTCACGGCGTTCTCTGAACCATCTTGACATCTCAGCAGGTGAGTTTATTCTTGGTTTTCCATCTGAAGATAAGATAAGATCTATTTCTTCATACTTCCAGTCGTCATACTATCTCAATTGGCAGAGTTAGCGGGAGGGGAGTCGATGGGTGGTAATCTGGACGTTGTGGACAGCGACTCCTACAGGTTGGTTGGGGGACGCCTGCACAGCAAAGACAGGAAAATGGCGGGGGCAGTGTGAGCCTCCCACACGTTACACCTCGCCGATGAGAGTCCGCGCTGGCAGGTGAAAAGAAGTGGCTGGCTGCCTCCACATGTATCGGAGGGGACACGTGATGCAAGGCTTCTATCCTCCAGTGGGGGGGGGCGCATGCGAGCAACGATCAGGACAGGGGAGGGGAGAATTGGCACGAGAGGTCAAATTGGGATGGGGAGAAAAATCACAGAAAAATGGGGAGGAAAAAGTAGATAAAAAAAAGATAAGATAAGATACGATAAGATAAGACCGGATCCATTTCTTCATGCTTCCCCGCGGCCTCTTCCGGTGGGGCGGCGTGATGATGAGTGTGTGAGGCAGCGAGAGGTGACCCGACCGCCGGCCTGTTTACTCTCCCGGGGAAGGAGCTGTGGTTGGGCAGAGGGCCGGCCGGCGGTGTCGTCCGGAAGCTAATCTCCAGCGGAGATAAACGCACCCGGCGTCTGGAGGGTGGACCAGGTGGCAGCAGATGCGCTGTCTTGATAAAAGGCCGGCGACCTGGTGATTAAACCACAGCAGGGCCCGCGGTGCCGGCGGCAGGTGAAGCCGGCCACACAGGACACGTCACTCCTTTCATGTCCGCACAGCGAGGTGTCGCGGTTTAATTAATTGGAAAATCTAGACACTGATGAAAGAGGAAATGGGCGGGGGGGGGGGGGGGGGGTTGTTTTGCGGGTTTATTTAAAGACGAGCTCCTGTGATCCCACGTTAAATGTGCAATCCGTAATCCCAACGCAGACAGACAGGGTCGCCCCGCCACGGGGAGAGAGGATTATATATATTTATACACACTGTGCTGCATGCAACACCTAATCCAGGGGTTTGAATGCATTGCGATCAGGGGTGTAAAGTACTTGAGTAATTGTACATCGTTACAATACTTAAGTACTGTTTTGGGGGATTTGTACTTTACTCGAGTATTATTAGGTTTGTATACTTTGTACTTTTACTCTATTACATTTCAGAGGAAAAACAAAACTTTTTTACTCCTTACATTTAAAATGCAGACCTACAAAGTACAAATCTCGCAGGTACAACCATTTTAATTAGTATATTTGTTTCTCTGGCCGAACTAACGTTAACGTTATTAATCCTGCGGCCGAGCTTTATTTAAAAACAGCCAATCAAATCCCCATCAATGGAAAATGAACCGGCCCATACCCATGCTGATTGGTCCTCGTGCAACACTAGAAAGAGGGGATCTTTGATTAAACACCTGCTGTCAGAACAATAGACAGTCAGAAAGAAAGTTTTAACTTTAACTTTTTAGTACTTAAGTACTAAGGGGTTCAGGGGTAGAGCGGGTCGTCCAATGATCGAAGGGTTGGTGGTTCGAATCCCGCTCAAGCCCATGTCCATCCCATTGCCGTTGTGTCCTTGGGCAAGACACTTAATCTACTTGCCTCGTATGAATGTGTGTGCATGTGAATGAATGTTGGTGGTGGTCGGAGGGGCCGTAGGCGATGATTATTCGCCACGCTTCCGTGAGTCTGCCTCAGGGCAGCTCTGGCTGCAATTGTAGCTTACCACCACCGGGATGACTGTGTGTGAACGAATAACTGGGGTGTCACGAAGAGCACTATATAAATCCAAGCCATTATCATTATAAGTACATTTAAAAGTAGAAACTTTTTTACTTTTACTCAAGTGTGTTTCTAGCCAGATACTCTGACTTTTACTTGAGTACAATTTTGAAACGGTACCCATACTTTCACTTAAGTATAATTTCTCTGTACTTTTCACACCCCTGATTGCGATGCAGTAAAGCTTGTGTTTACATTTTGTACAGAGGTCTGAGGAAGAGCCTTGCAGCTCGGAACCACTCACTACATAATAACTATTCCTTCCACGGGAGCTATTTGGTGTGCGGATCTACTTGTTCGTATCATAAGTATTTTTTTTTTGTACCCAGCACCCATTCCATTGGGTATTGGGATGTGCATGTATTTTCTAAGATTTACTACATGTATTACATGGTCTAAATGTATCCATATTTTGAGTTGTGAATTTTAGAAACCCCTGGAGAATCCATGCACAACAGCCAACATATAGTATATGGTCAAATGCATTGCAGAATCTATGTGCATATTTGGTCTTTAATATTTTCCTCATTTTATTATTACATATGGTTCTTTCAGGTATTGGGGGGTGAATGTGAACAAAAGGAGTGGTAACAGATCAGATAGTGTTAGTCACTGTACTGTACTGTATATTATTTTGTCTCAGCAGTCTGTATAAAGTCCACCTATTCAACTCTACAATGAAATGGTTATCAATAGCCTAGCATACTGCTAACATTAGCTATCTGGTCAGTGTTGTAGAATATGTCTCCCCACCCCCACCCCCTCCTAATGTACAGTCTCCTCCCCACCGTATGTATATATTCTCTCCCCGCCGTATGTATATTTCTCTTTCACCCCCCCACCCCCTCCAAATGTACAGTCTCCTCCCCACCGTATGTATATATTCTCTCCCCGCCGTATGTATATTTCTCTTTCACCCCCCCACCCCCTCCTAATGTACAGTCCCCTCCCCATCATATGTATATACTCTGTCAGGATCTATGGGTAACAGTACTGTATATTTGAATATCGTATATGTCACAAATGTATCAGTACTAAATACCTGTATGTATGTTGTGTATGTCATAAATGTCTATATGAATTGAAAATGGGGGACCCTGATGTAAACAAGACAAACGTCTTTCTCTGGTCTGCATCCCCTTAACAATTGTGTGTATTGAGCCGTACTGTATTGTACCCATTCTGCAATCTGTTAAATAAAGTTTTCATTCATTCATTCATTCATTCATTCATTCATTCATTCATTCATTCATTCATTCATTCATTCATTCATTCATTCATTCATTCATTCATTCATTCATTCATTCATTCATCCCCCCCAACCTACAGATGGGATAGGTAGTAATAATAATATAACATAGAACAAAGTGCAAGTAGTAATGCTAATAGTGATAACAGTAGTAGTAGTGAATAGTAGTGAGTGTATGATGGTGTACATGGTCCAAACCGTAGTAACACACTGCACCAGAGTCTGTGCAGTGTTTGTCATTGAGAGTTCTCAAGTTCACCAGCCGTTAGCTCTCCAGCACTTGGCAGCAGTCCGTGCCCACAGTTGGCACATGTTCTGGGTGTATTCATTCTACTGATGTTAGGATGTTAGCTCTGTGTAACTGTTTATTTGTTTATTGGGATCCCCATTAGCTGTCACCTAGGCAACAGCTTCCATGGGGTCCACAAAGAACAGAACAAACACATACATACATTCAACATTCAACAAAAGAGGAAATAAATTAAGTAACAAACACTTTAAAAATCCAAAAATAAAAGATTCAAACACAAAGAAAGACAGAATAATGGACACTTTCAAATAAAAAGTGGCGTTAATAAATACACACACGGACACGCGCACACACACACACAAACAGTTGGCACATTGAAATAGGGATAATAAAAAAATTATCAAGAATCAAACAATAGAAAATAAGACGAAAATAACAAACAACTCAAAATCTAAACTCAAGAATCAAACAATAATAAAGAAAATGAAAATAATGGACACTATAATACAGACAAAGGGCTAGATCCACAAAGAATGGATTGCACGGCACTAATTGCACCCTTACTTACAATTCATTATGAATTGAAAATGGGGGACCCTGATGTAAACAAGACGAAAGTCTTTCTCTGGTCTGCATCCCAATTGTGTGTATTGAGCCGTACTGTAATGTACCCATTCTGCAATCTGTTAATACAATTTTCACTCAATACACACAATTGTTAAGGGGATGCAGACCAGAGAGAGACTTTCGTCTTGTTTACATCAGGGTCCCCCATTTTCAATTTATAATGAATTGTAAGTAAGGGTGCAATTAGCACCGTGCAATCCATTCTTTGTGGATCTAGCCCAAAGACTTGTTTTTTTAAAGCACATTTTGATAGACCAGTTACACTTTTTAACAGAGCAGGTGACCTGCTCTATAGAGTGGCAGCTCTATAGGGAGGTGTAGTCTGACGCCACGTTAGTTTCCCACGGCGTTCCACCCGTATAGGGATTTATCATTGGGAAAATGTATTATCGGCTATTGTAATAATTCTGCCTCGTGCTTTCCATTTTTGCACAAAATGAGTTCCCTTCTATCACTAACATTATTGTTTAAGCATTTTTGGTTGAAATAAAGTTAGTTATAAGGTTTTTAATTTGTCGTTAAAAAAGAACTACACTTACCAGTAGAACGCCTGTCGTTCAGTGCTGTCGCCTAACACAGCCAGGAGTCTATGTAAACGTTGTTATTTTACTACTTTTACCATTAATTGCGATATTTTTTCATGTTGAGCTATATATTATGGATGAATACACACAGAAAGATGGACCATGCCAATGACATGCTTTATTTGTTTTAAACGAGAAATGGGTCCATTGGAAATACATGGCAGTTTCAAGGAGGGTGGACCGCGAGAGAAACAACAATGACGTAACCACAACACCTCCCTATAGAACGTAAGGTTATTCTATAACCCTAGTTATATGAGTATAGCGAGCGTTCTGCCTTCTTGGAACTATCCCTTTATCCAATCTAATATTGAATAATTTTCTCCACATGCACACACACACCCATCCGTCTGGCCACACCCACATCCGCTCCTCTACATAAGCGGGATCGTGGCCACACCATCAGCTCCTCAAGAACTTCTACTCATGCACAATAGAGAGCATCCTGACTGGCAATATCACCTCCTGGTTTGGGAATAGCACCGCACAAGACCGCAGCAGACTACAGAGAGTGACACGTTCAGCCGAACGCACAATTGGAGGGGGGCATCCCACTCTCCAGAACATTTACAACAAGCGGTGCATGGGCAAGGCGAAGAGAATAATCAAAGACTCCAGCCACCCAAACAACTGCCTCTTTGAATTGCTGTGGTCAGGCAAGCGATACCGGAGTCTCATGGCAAGCACAGAGAGACTCAGAAGGAGCTTATATCCCCAGGCCATCAGGATGCTCAAGGAACAATAACACTATGTAACAACCATCAAATGCACTCACAGCACACACATCCACATGCACACACTCACTTTAAACAAACAACTCACTGCAGCACCCACTTTACCCACTTTAGAATACCTAAACACACTTTATATTTATTGGTAAAGAATTTGCACTACAACCCATACCTCAGTACACCTTACTGTAAATTGTACCTAAATTGTACCTCATCGCATTTCTGCTTTGCACTGTATAGCATATTGTATTGTAACTCAGTTACTTCTACTCTGCATTGTACATTGTATATATGTATATACTGAACACTTTTGTCCACGTACTTGACTTCTATCTTATACTTGCTATACTTATTTTATACTTATCTATTTTGTCTAGCACAGTCTCTGGAGCGTAACAGAAAGAAGCATTTTGTATAAAAGTATTCTGTACTTCTGTATGACAACTAATAAAGAAACGTCCCAAGTCTTTCACCACCGAAGGAGAAGACCACGGGGTCCTCAGTGAGTCAGAGCAGAGCGCTTGCTATAATCATATAACTAGGGTTATAGAATAACCTTACGTTATATTATCATATAGCTTACACTCTGCTCTATTGGAACACAGGAGCTGAGCAGAGCGGAAGCTCAACAGATGTACCCGCTGAGGCCCCCCACAACCATCAGAACCGGGGAGGACCCGAGCCCCCTGGACCCCCCTAGAGGGGGACGGGAGGGAATCGGATCCGACTGTGCGAAGAGGGTTTAGCACCTCAAACGCACAGGGTGAGCAGACCGTGGGACTTACCTTCACACAGAAGGACCCGCGACCACTCAGGCGCGCATCCCACATGCCACCAGGGAACGGACGGGAAGCAAAACACCCCCGTCACAGCCCCCAACATCACGGGGTCAAAGGTCAATAACCCAACCCTGTGGCAAGGCCGTAGCAGCGGAGCGTGGAGGAGGACCCATCCCTAGGAACAGCCTGAGGGCCAGGACCCCCCGAAAGAAGGGGGCCCGGTGAGGCCAAAGATGCCGTAGCATCGGGACCCCACCAGGCGGTCACTGGTGACACCACCCCCCACATCGCCAGCGTATCGGACAGGGCCCAATCCAAGAGCAGGCCCTCCCTGTGACGCGCTGACCCCACAGCGTGACAGGAAGGCCGACGAACAGGAGGTCCAACCCTCTGGCCAATCTGTAAAAAGGGGGGAGGGGTTTATCAGTTCACCGGATACGATGAAAATAACAAGCAGCGTATGACACCAGTTGTCTAGCATGCTACATGAAAAAGCATATATCCTCTAGGTCCTAGGATAAAGTTTAACAGTTGCACGCCAGCCACAGACGATAAACTCGTTTGTGTAAAAAACTGTTTTTTATGAGGAGCGGCTACGTGGCGTAGTGGGCAAGGCGCTCACCACGAATGCGAAGAGACGCTGGGCTCGCCTGTTCGAGCCCAGCGCTCCACATTGCTTTCAGTTTAGCTGGTCGTTCATACTAATACACATTGGCCGTATTAGGGGGTGGAAAACTGATGGGTGGGGATCGGGCGTTGTGGACAGCGACTCCTACAGGTCGGTTGGTGCGCCTGCGCAGTAGAATCAGGAAGTGTCGGGGGCAGTGTGAGCCTCCCACGTGTTACTCCTCGCCACTGAGAGATCGAGCTGCGCAGGTGAAAAGATGCGACTGCTGTTACCTCAAGTACCGGAGGGGACTTGTGCTATGTATGACTTAGTCCACATTGCAGCCGGCTTGTGGGAGGCAAGAAACAGCGTTCGTGACAGGGGAGGGTTGAATTGGATGATACGAAATTGGGATGGGAGAAAAATATAGAAAAATGGGAGAAAAAGTGGATAAAAAAAAAAGGTTTTTATACAAGGCTTTAGGCTCATGTGCGAACTCGCCACCCGCATTTTTATACCTTTACCAAGTAAAGAAAAAACGACAGACGTCAAAGAGAGGGTCCAAATACCTCGGTACAAGCTACATATGTGATTACTTCTGTAGGCTAACACTCAACCTAGTTGTGGACTCGATGCCATGTTTCCCAAACGTAACAGCATACACACAACCCCCTCAGATAAAAAAGGTAAAGTTCACTCTTACTACTGCAAGAAGAATGCCGTCTTTTATGATGAGAGAAGACAAGTCTTTTGACCGAGTGCTAGCCACAGGCCTTGCTAAGCACACATATATATAGCGACCAGAATATTTTTTTCAAAGAAAACTGTCCTACTCCCTAAGAAATCACACAACCCCACAGCTAGGTGAGAGTTATACATCGTATCCCCAATATATAGTGAATAAACACGTTTTGTAACAAAAAACAGTCCCTCACCAGGAGGGACTTTTTATTTAATAACTAAATTATATGTTGGGGGGGGGGGGCAGGGGTAAACATGGGGAGTCACTAGCGGCGCCTGCCGCGTGCAGAGCGCTGTTTGCCCCCACGGGGAGCCGGCCCGGAGGGACGGTGCTGGGGAGCCTGGTCACGTCGATCCCTACCGTACCCTCCGGGGGCGTGGGGTGACTGGCTGCAGTGGTCGCGGCACTCCCTCCACTCCTGGCCTTTTTCGCTGAAGGCCCAGCAGCGGCGCCGGACATCACCGGTGGCATCGGGTCGGGGGAAATGTGGCTGGAGCACGGAGCGCTCCTCCTCCATCTCCCTGCAGGCTGCCGTCATCTGCTGCATGGCCGACCCGAATAATCCAGCATCGGAGAGGGGAATCCTCCTCTGGTCCGGCACCCGCGCCTGCTGCAGCCAAAGGTGGCTCCTTCCCGGCGGCTATCGCCTGCAGCTGGGTCAGATCCAGGATGGCTCCATCCGCCTGGGCGAGAAGGTATCGTTGATGGTCATCCAATACCGACCCGCCCGCCATCAGCCCCGCCATGTAGAGCGCCAGCTGCGCGATGTTGGAGGTCGCAGCCAGGCTCTGAGTCGAGGCGATGTACACCTGGTCACTCCATGATGCCAACTGCCTAGCCAATTTCCCCTGGGGACCCGGCTTCCTTAACGGCTCCCACACCATTTCGGGGCAAAGTATGGCTGCCATCGGGCTATCAAGCAGAGGCACCCCGTCCTTAAGCCCCTGGACAAAACCCACCACCTGCGTGACTGGCACGTAGGCGGGGGTAAGGCCAATGATGCGGGGTATTACCTGTCCCTGTGCCACGTAAGCCTCCATTGCTGGGACAAATGGCAGACAATGCCCGTCTCTCTCACAGGACGACGTTGCCAGAGATGACCATGTCATCAGGAACAGGTGCCGGCAGTGGCTGCGGCAACGCCATGCCATTAGCGGCTGCGGCGGCCGCCATGAGCTCGGGGAACAAGGCAAGCAACTCCCCTTGCATACCTTCCTCCACGTCACTCGCGTCACTCACATACGGGAGGCTGCCTCGGGCGCCAACGTCCGACGCGGCAGATAGCAGGGCATCTTGTCTCGGGGTCGGAGGTTCTAACCCAACCCTGGACTACAAGGAACCCCAAGGAGACGCAGCACTCCCTGCCACTCCCCGAGGGGGAGAGTGATACGTCTCTACTGGGGCTTCGAACAAGAGAGCTCCCGCCCCCTCCATGAAATCTTCAGTTTCCATCGAAAATGGAGAAGAGGCAAGAGAATCTCGTTCGGCTCCAGCACAACACTAAAACCAGGTCGCTCACCCCTGCTGCTCGCCGCCTTACGACGATAGCGAGCCGAGGCGAAGAGTCTGCGACGCAAATCCTCGGCCACCAGAGGTGCTGTTGGCCTATCGGCCGACTGTCCACTGGCGGGGGAACCAGGGCCGGAACACGGCCATCTCACAGGAGATGAAGGCTCAATGGCCCCTCGGCGATGCAAACTCACCGGGCGCCGCCCAGGCGCACCTGGCTGCCACGACCGCGGAGCCAGAGACACTCCACGGAGGACGCTGCGATAGTGAAGCGCTGGTGGAGGGTAACGTTGTGAGCGTCTAGACCCTCCAACGGTGAAGACATTATCTCTTAGTTTTTTCGTAAATTTGCGAGAGAGAAAAAACAAAGATACAATGTCAACGTAGCTCCTTTCCAACAACTATTTCGTCACTAAACTTAACGTGGTGTGTTACAGACACTTTTCGGTGGTGAAAATAGGGAAGGAGCTGATGGTGTGGTCATGACCCCGCTTATGTAGAGGAGTGGATGTGGGTGGGGCCAGGCGGATGGGTGTGTGCATGTGGAGAAAACTATTCAATATTAGACTGGATAAAGGGATAGTTCCAATAGAGCAGAGCGTAAGCTATACGATAATATAACACACTAACAGTCATCTAGAGAGCTCTGTGGTGGAACCAATCATACGTGTGGTAAAATCGTCATGGTTGATAACAAACTTAATAACTTTATTTGTATAGCACCTTTCATACAAGGCCAATGTGCTTCACAGCAGAAAAGGACAGGCACAAAATGAGCACATAAAGTGCAGACATATAAAATCACAGTTTTTTACATTAGGATCTAATAGGCCAACTTGTTTATGGTTTGATTCTATGGCATACAATGACATAAGACATATAAAACGAGCATAAAAAAGATAGTTTTTCATATTAGGATCCCAGTAGGCCTCTCTGTTTACCGTTTGATTCAGTTTTAAAAAAACATATAAAACGAGCATAAAAAGATAGCAGCAAAGTAATTATTGACAAAAACTAGGCTTATATAATACAATTTAGGTTAGGCGTACAGTAGAGGACTTGACTTTCTCTGGCCAGGAAACATTTATTCTACATCTTAAGTTAAATGATTTATCTTCCAGGACCTTTGTTTTCCATCGTATTGAAGGTACAGTTTTGGCACACTACATTTTAAATCAATAATTTGTGTCTGGCTGCCCTACAACACCCAAGTGTAAAAATTCTTTCACAAACTGTGCAGTATTAGGTTGGCAGTGTTCCTGGCTCAGAAGGGCACAGCTAATCGATTGATCAAAACGACTTCATTGCCCGTGGCATCACAACGAGCAATAATTCTGAACAGCTTGTTTCGGCTCATTAATCGGGAAGACTTCAAACCATGGTCAAATGCCAATGAGCGTCTATGTCACCCCCCCCCCCCCCCCCCCCCCCCCCCCAGCGCCTAAATAACATATTAAGCTGCCAAATCCATATAGAAAATGTATAAAAATAAAACATTTTCCATAATATATTCTTGTGAATTCAATTAAATTAATTCCTTTCATGCTGATTGAGTAATTAGCTGGAAAATCTCTAATAATAATAATATTTAAGCATTAAATATGCTTTTAATAAGCACTATAGATTTAAAGAGCTCCTTCTACATTCAGCTGCAGAACAATAAAGTGGGAAAAAAGCAATTTCACAGATCTGTCATTTGAATCAACGAATCAATTAGCCCAGCGAGTCGTGCACACGGGAGGATAACCATCGAGGATCAATAACTCAGAGAGACACAAGTCACAACGTGAAACTCCAACCTTCCCCTGGCCTGAACATGGTTTTTATTTTATTTTTCGCTTGAATTATTTTCCACTTTGTGCTGAAATAAAAGTGGTGTGGAGTTCGGAGCGACCGATTATGCACGTCACGATCAATAAACATGTATTAACGAGACGGATGACTGAAATACAAGTAAAGAGATCAATAGGCCTGGCCGAGGGGACTGTGCCGTCTGGCCACCAGGGGCACACTGAGGGATAGAGAGAGAGAGGAGAGGGGCACAGAGGAGAGAGAGAGAGAGAGGAGGGGGCACCCTGAGGGAGAGAGAGAGAGAGAGGGGGGGCTCACTGAGGGAGAGAGAGAGAGAGAGAGAGGGGGGCTCACTGAGGAGAGAGAGAGAGGGGGGGGGCTCACTGAGAGAGAGAGAGGAGGGGGCACACTGAGGGAGAGAGAGAGGAGGGGGGGGGGTCACTGAGAGAGAGAGAGAGAGGAGGGGGCACACTGAGGGAGAGAGAGAGAGAGAGCGGAGGGGGAGGGGGCACACTGAGGGAGAGAGAGAGAGAGAGGAGGGGGGGGGCACACTGAGGGAGAGAGAGAGAGGAGGGGGGCTCACTGAGGGAGAGAGAGAGAGAGAGGAGGGGGGGGGGGGCTCACTGAGGAGAGAGAGAGAGGGGAGGGGGACTCACTGAGGGAGATAGAGAGAGAGAGAGGAGGGGGGGGGAGGGGCCTCACTGAGGGAGAGAGAGAGAGAGG